>NW_026990603.1:0-103158 GCF_036250125.1 Pseudopipra pipra
TAAGGGGGGACAGCAGCCCTGTTTCCCAGGACAGAAACCTTGTGAGTTTTGGCTTTCAGGTGCAGTGTGTGTAGAACCCTGGGCACTCCGTGGACATCCAGGGATTTCTGTGCTGGCACCTTTTCACTTCGAGGAATCCTCATTGGTATCGGGTTTGGGGGGGCGAGCGGCAATTACGGGCGAGGCTCACTACAGGGGGGACAGCAGCCTTGTTTCCCAGGACAGAAACCTTGTTAAGTGTGGCTTTCAGGTGCAGTGTGTGGCGCAGCCTGGGCACTCCGTGGGCAGCCAGGGCTTTCTGTGCTGGCACCTTTTCCTTTCGAGGAATCCTCGTTGGTATGAGGTTTGGGGGGGGCGAGCCGGCAATGGCGGGTGGGGCTGACTAAAGGGGGGACAGCAGCCCTGTTTCCCAGGACAGAAAAGTTGTGAGCTTTGGCTTTCAGGTGCAGTGTGTGGCGCACCCTGGGCACTCCGTGGGCATCCAGGGATTTCTGTGCTTGCACTTTTCTGTTGGAGGAATCCTCATTGGTATGAGGTTTGGGGGGGGCGTGCCGGCAATGGCGGGCGGGGCTGACCAAAGGGGGGATAGCAGTCCTGTTTCCCAGGACAGAAAGGTTGTGAGCTTTGGCTTTCAGGTGCAGTGTGGGGCGCATCCTGGGCACTCCGTGGGCATCCAGGGCTTTCTGGTCTGGCACCTTTTCCCTTCCAGGAATCCTCATTGGTATCGGGTTTGGGGGGGCGAGCCGGCAATGGCGAGCGGGGCTGACCAAAGGGGGGACAGCAGCCCTGTTTCCCAGGACAGAAAGCTTGTTAAGTTTGGCTTTCAGGTGCAGTGTGTGGCGCACCCTGGGCACTCCGTGGGCAGCCAGGGCTTTCTGTGCTGGCACCTTTTCCCTTCAGGAATCCTCATTGGTATGAGGTTTAGGGGGGGGCGAGCCGGCAATTGCGGGCGGGGCTGACTAAAGGGGGGACAGCAGCCCTGTTTCCCAGGGCAGAAAGCCGGTGAGGTTTGGCTTTCAGGTGCAGTGTGTGGCGCACTCTGGGCACTCCGTGGGCAGCCAGGGCATTCTGTGCTGGCACCTTTTCCCTGCGTGGAATCTTCATTTGTAACGGGTTTGGATCGGGTGGCCGGCAGTGGCGGGCTGGGCTGAGTGAAAGGGGGACAGCAACCCTGTTTCCAGGACAGAAAGCCGGTGAGGTTTGGCTTTCAGGAGCAGTGTGTGGAGAACCCTGGGCACTCCGTGGGCATCCAGGGCTTTCTGTGCTGGCACGTTTTCCCTTCGAGGAATCCTCATTGGTATCGGGTTTGGATCGGGTGGCCGGCAGTGGCGGGCGGGGCTGACCAAAGGGGGGACAGCAGCCCTGTTTCCCAGGACAGAAAGCTTGTTAAGTTTGGCTTTCAGGTGCAGTGTGGGGCGCATCCTGGGCACTCTGTGGGCATCCAGGGCTTTCTGTGCTTGCACATTTTCTGTTGGAGGTATCCTCATTGGTATGAGGTTTGGGGGGGCGAGTCGGCAATTACGGGCGGGGCTGACTAATGGGGCGACAGCAGCTCTGTTTCCCAGGACAGAAACCTTGCTAAGTTGGGCTTTCAGGTGCAGTGTGTGGCGCAGCTGGGTACACCGTGGGCAGCCAAGGCTTTCTGTGCTGGCACCTTTTCCCTGCGAGGAATCCTGATTGATATCGGGTTTGGGGGGGCGAGCCGGCAATGGCGAGCGGGGCTGACCAAAGGGGGGACAGCAGCCCTGTTTCCAGGACAGAAAGCTTGTTAAGTTTGGCTTTCAGGTGCAGTGTGTGGAGAACCCTGGGCACTCCGTGAGCAGCCAGGGCTTTCTGTGCTGGCACCTATTTCCTGCGAGGAATTCTCATTCGTATCGGGTTTGGGGGGGCGAGCCGGCAATGACGGGCTGGGCTGACAAAGGTGGGACAGCAGTCCTGTTTCCAGGAAAGAAAGGTTGTGAGCTTTGGCTTTCAGGTGCAGTGTGTGGCGCACCATGAGCACTCCGTGGGCAGCCAGGGCTTCCTGTGCTGGCACCTTTTCCCTTCGTGGAATTCTCATTGGTATCGGGTTTGGGGACCGAGCCGGCAGTGGCGGGCGGGGCTGACCAAAGGGGGGACAGCAGCCCTGTTTTCCAGGACAGAAAGGTTGTGAGCTTTGGCTTTCAGGTGTAGTGTATGGCGAAGACTGGGAATTCCGTGGGCAGCCAGGGCTTTCTGTGCTGGCACCTTTTCCCTGCGAGGAATCTTCATTTGTAACGGGTTTGGATCGGGTGGCCGGCAGTGGCGGGCGGGGCTGACCAAAGGGGGGACAGCAGCCCTGTTTCCCAGGACAGAAACCTTGTGAGTTTTGGCTTTCAGGTGCAGTGTGTGTAGAACCCTGGGCACTCCGTGGACATCCAGGGATTTCTGTGCTGGCACCTTTTCACTTCGAGGAATCCTCATTGGTATCGGGTTTGGGGGGGCGAGCCGGCAATTACGGGCGAGGCTCACTACAGGGGGGACAGCAGCCTTGTTTCCCAGGACAGAAACCTTGTTAAGTGTGGCTTTCAGGTGCAGTGTGTGGAGAACCCTGGGCACTCCGTGGGCAGCCAGGGCTTTCTGTGCTGGCACCTTTTCCTTTCGAGGAATCCTCGTTGGTATGAGGTTTGGGGGGGGCGAGCCGGCAATGGCGGGCGGGGCTGACTAAAGGGGGGACAGCAGCCCTGTTTCCCAGGACAGAAAAGTTGTGAGCTTTGGCTTTCAGGTGCAGTGTGTGGCGCACCCTGGGCACTCCGTGGGCATCCAGGGATTTCTGTGCTTGCACCTTTTCTGTTGGAGGAATCCTCATTGGTATGAGGTTTGGGGGGGGCGTGCCGGCAATGGCGGGCGGGGCTGACCAAAGGGGGGACAGCAGCCCTGTTTCCCAGGACAGAAACCTTGTTAAGTTTGGCTTTCAGGTGCAGTGTGTGGCGCACCCTGGGCACTCCGTGGGCAGCCAGGGCTTTCTGTGCTGGCACCTTTTCCCTTCCAGGAATCCTCATTGGTATGAGGTTTAGGGGGGGGCGAGCCGGCAATTGCGGGCGGGGCTGACTAAAGGGGGGACAGCAGCCCTGTTTCCCAGGACAGAAAAGTTGTGACCTTTGGCTTTCAGGTGCAGTGTGTGGCGCACCCTGGGCACTCCGTGGGCATCCAGGGATTTCTGTGCTTGCACCTTTTCTGTTGGAGGAATCCTCATTGGTATGAGGTTTAGGGGGGGGCGAGCCGGCAATTGCGGGCGGGGCTGACTAAAGGGGGGATAGCAGCCCTGTTTCCCAGGGCAGAAAGCCGGTGAGGTTTGGCTTTCAGGTGCAGTGTGTGGCGCACTCTGGGCACTCCGTGGGCAGCCAGGGCATTCTGTGCTGGCACCTTTTCCCTGCGTGGAATCTTCATTTGTAACGGGTTTGGATCGGGTGGCCGGCAGTGGCGGGCTGGGCTGAGTGAAAGGGGGACAGCAGCCCTGTTTCCCAGGACAGAAAGCCGGTGAGGTTTGGCTTTCAGGAGCAGTGTGTGGAGAACCCTGGGCACTCCGTGGGCATCCAGGGCTTTCTGTGCTGGCACGTTTTCCCTTCGAGGAATCCTCATTGGTATCGGGTTTGGATCGGGTGGCCGGCAGTGGCGGGCGGGGCTGACCAAAGGGGGGACAGCAGCCCTGTTTCCCAGGACAGAAAGCTTGTTAAGTTTGGCTTTCAGGTGCAGTGTGGGGCGCATCCTGGGCACTCTGTGGGCATCCAGGGCTTTCTGTGCTTGCACATTTTCTGTTGGAGGTATCCTCATTGGTATGAGGTTTGGGGGGGCGAGTCGGCAATTACGGGCGGGGCTGACTAATGGGGCGACAGCAGCTCTGTTTCCCAGGACAGAAACCTTGCTAAGTTGGGCTTTCAGGTGCAGTGTGTGGCGCAGCCTGGGTACACCGTGGGCAGCCAAGGCTTTCTGTGCTGGCACCTTTTCCCTGCGAGGAATCCTGATTGATATCGGGTTTGGGGGGGCGAGCCGGCAATGGCGAGCGGGGCTGACCAAAGGGGGGACAGCAGCCCTGTTTCCCAGGACAGAAAGCTTGTTAAGTTTGGCTTTCAGGTGCAGTGTGTGGAGAACCCTGGGCACTCCGTGAGCAGCCAGGGCTTTCTGTGCTGGCACCTATTTCCTGCGAGGAATTCTCATTCGTATCGGGTTTGGGGGGGCGAGCCGGCAATGACGGGCTGGGCTGACCAAAGGTGGGACAGCAGTCCTGTTTCCCAGGAAAGAAAGGTTGTGAGCTTTGGCTTTCAGGTGCAGTGTGTGGCGCACCATGAGCACTCCGTGGGCAGCCAGGGCTTCCTGTGCTGGCACCTTTTCCCTTCGTGGAATTCTCATTGGTATCGGGTTTGGGGACCGAGCCGGCAGTGGCGGGCGGGGCTGACCAAAGGGGGGACAGCAGCCCTGTTTTCCAGGACAGAAAGGTTGTGAGCTTTGGCTTTCAGGTGTAGTGTATGGCGAAGACTGGGAATTCCGTGGGCAGCCAGGGCTTTCTGTGCTGGCACCTTTTCCCTGCGAGGAATCTTCATTTGTAACGGGTTTGGATCGGGTGGCCGGCAGTGGCGGGCGGGGCTGACCAAAGGGGGGACAGCAGCCCTGTTTCCCAGGACAGAAACCTTGTGAGTTTTGGCTTTCAGGTGCAGTGTGTGTAGAACCCTGGGCACTCCGTGGACATCCAGGGATTTCTGTGCTGGCACCTTTTCACTTCGAGGAATCCTCATTGGTATCGGGTTTGGGGGGGCGAGCCGGCAATTACGGGCGAGGCTCACTACAGGGGGGACAGCAGCCTTGTTTCCCAGGACAGAAACCTTGTTAAGTGTGGCTTTCAGGTGCAGTGTGTGGCGCAGCCTGGGCACTCCGTGGGCAGCCAGGGCTTTCTGTGCTGGCACCTTTTCCTTTCGAGGAATCCTCGTTGGTATGAGGTTTGGGGGGGGCGAGCCGGCAATGGCGGGTGGGGCTGACTAAAGGGGGGACAGCAGCCCTGTTTCCCAGGACAGAAAAGTTGTGAGCTTTGGCTTTCAGGTGCAGTGTGTGGCGCACCCTGGGCACTCCGTGGGCATCCAGGGCTTTCTGTGCTTGCACCTTTTCTGTTGGAGGAATCCTCATTGGTATGAGGTTTGGGGGGGGCGTGCCGGCAATGGCGGGCGGGGCTGACCAAAGGGGGGATAGCAGTCCTGTTTCCCAGGACAGAAAGGTTGTGAGCTTTGGCTTTCAGGTGCAGTGTGGGGCGCATCCTGGGCACTCCGTGGGCATCCAGGGCTTTCTGGTCTGGCACCTTTTCCCTTCCAGGAATCCTCATTGGTATCGGGTTTGGGGGGGCGAGCCGGCAATGGCGAGCGGGGCTGACCAAAGGGGGGACAGCAGCCCTGTTTCCCAGGACAGAAAGCTTGTTAAGTTTGGCTTTCAGGTGCAGTGTGTGGCGCACCCTGGGCACTCCGTGGGCAGCCAGGGCTTTCTGTGCTGGCACCTTTTCCCTTCCAGGAATCCTCATTGGTATGAGGTTTAGGGGGGGGCGAGCCGGCAATTGCGGGCGGGGCTGACTAAAGGGGGGACAGCAGCCCTGTTTCCCAGGGCAGAAAGCCGGTGAGGTTTGGCTTTCAGGTGCAGTGTGTGGCGCACTCTGGGCACTCCGTGGGCAGCCAGGGCATTCTGTGCTGGCACCTTTTCCCTGCGTGGAATCTTCATTTGTAACGGGTTTGGATCGGGTGGCCGGCAGTGGCGGGCTGGGCTGAGTGAAAGGGGGACAGCAACCCTGTTTCCCAGGACAGAAAGCCGGTGAGGTTTGGCTTTCAGGAGCAGTGTGTGGAGAACCCTGGGCACTCCGTGGGCATCCAGGGCTTTCTGTGCTGGCACGTTTTCCCTTCGAGGAATCCTCATTGGTATCGGGTTTGGATCGGGTGGCCGGCAGTGGCGGGCGGGGCTGACCAAAGGGGGGACAGCAGCCCTGTTTCCCAGGACAGAAAGCTTGTTAAGTTTGGCTTTCAGGTGCAGTGTGGGGCGCATCCTGGGCACTCTGTGGGCATCCAGGGCTTTCTGTGCTTGCACATTTTCTGTTGGAGGTATCCTCATTGGTATGAGGTTTGGGGGGGCGAGTCGGCAATTACGGGCGGGGCTGACTAATGGGGCGACAGCAGCTCTGTTTCCCAGGACAGAAACCTTGC
The DNA here is from genome assembly GCF_036250125.1 of Pseudopipra pipra. Taxonomy (NCBI): domain Eukaryota; kingdom Metazoa; phylum Chordata; class Aves; order Passeriformes; family Pipridae; genus Pseudopipra; species Pseudopipra pipra. Next base: position 6,192 of record NW_026990603.1, read on the forward strand.
TAAGTTGGGCTTTCAGGTGCAGTGTGTGGCGCAGCCTGGGTACACCGTGGGCAGCCAAGGCTTTCTGTGCTGGCACCTTTTCCCTGCGAGGAATCCTGATTGATATCGGGTTTGGGGGGGCGAGCCGGCAATGGCGAGCGGGGCTGACCAAAGGGGGGACAGCAGCCCTGTTTCCCAGGACAGAAAGCTTGTTAAGTTTGGCTTTCAGGTGCAGTGTGTGGAGAACCCTGGGCACTCCGTGAGCAGCCAGGGCTTTCTGTGCTGGCACCTATTTCCTGCGAGGAATTCTCATTCGTATCGGGTTTGGGGGGGCGAGCCGGCAATGACGGGCTGGGCTGACCAAAGGTGGGACAGCAGTCCTGTTTCCCAGGAAAGAAAGGTTGTGAGCTTTGGCTTTCAGGTGCAGTGTGTGGCGCACCATGAGCACTCCGTGGGCAGCCAGGGCTTCCTGTGCTGGCACCTTTTCCCTTCGTGGAATTCTCATTGGTATCGGGTTTGGGGACCGAGCCGGCAGTGGCGGGCGGGGCTGACCAAAGGGGGGACAGCAGCCCTGTTTTCCAGGACAGAAAGGTTGTGAGCTTTGGCTTTCAGGTGTAGTGTATGGCGAAGACTGGGAATTCCGTGGGCAGCCAGGGCTTTCTGTGCTGGCACCTTTTCCCTGCGAGGAATCTTCATTTGTAACGGGTTTGGATCGGGTGGCCGGCAGTGGCGGGCGGGGCTGACCAAAGGGGGGACAGCAGCCCTGTTTCCCAGGACAGAAACCTTGTGAGTTTTGGCTTTCAGGTGAAGTGTGTGTAGAACCCTGGGCACTCCGTGGACATCCAGGGATTTCTGTGCTGGCACCTTTTCACTTCGAGGAATCCTCATTGGTATCGGGTTTGGGGGGGCGAGCCGGCAATTACGGGCGAGGCTCACTACAGGGGGGACAGCAGCCTTGTTTCCCAGGACAGAAACCTTGTTAAGTGTGGCTTTCAGGTGCAGTGTGTGGAGAACCCTGGGCACTCCGTGGGCAGCCAGGGCTTTCTGTGCTGGCACCTTTTCCTTTCGAGGAATCCTCGTTGGTATGAGGTTTGGGGGGGGCGAGCCGGCAATGGCGGGCGGGGCTGACTAAAGGGGGGACAGCAGCCCTGTTTCCCAGGACAGAAACCTTGTTAAGTGTGGCTTTCAGGTGCAGTGTGTGGCGCACCCTGGGCACTCCGTGGGCATCCAGGGCTTTCTGTGCTTGCACCTTTTCTGTTGGAGGAATCCTCATTGGTATGAGGTTTGGGGGGGGCGTGCCGGCAATGGCGGGCGGGGCTGACCAAAGGGGGGATAGCAGTCCTGTTTCCCAGGACAGAAAGGTTGTGAGCTTTGGCTTTCAGGTGCAGTGTGGGGCGCACTCTGGGCACTCCGTGGGCAGCCAGGGCATTCTGTGCTGGCACCTTTTCCCTGCGTGGAATCTTCATTTGTAACGGGTTTGGATCGGGTGGCCGGCAGTGGCGGGCTGGGCTGAGTGAAAGGGGGACAGCAACCCTGTTTCCCAGGACAGAAAGCCGGTGAGGTTTGGCTTTCAGGAGCAGTGTGTGGAGAACCCTGGGCACTCCGTGAGCAGCCAGGGCTTTCTGTGCTGGCACGTTTTCCCTTCGAGGAATCCTCATTGGTATCGGGTTTGGATCGGGTGGCCGGCAGTGGCGGGCGGGGCTGACCAAAGGGGGGACAGCAGCCCTGTTTCCCAGGACAGAAAGCTTGTTAAGTTTGGCTTTCAGGTGCAGTGTGGGGCGCATCCTGGGCACTCTGTGGGCATCCAGGGCTTTCTGTGCTTGCACATTTTCTGTTGGAGGTATCCTCATTGGTATGAGGTTTGGGGGGGCGAGTCGGCAATTACGGGCGGGGCTGACTAATGGGGCGACAGCAGCTCTGTTTCCCAGGACAGAAACCTTGCTAAGTTGGGCTTTCAGGTGCAGTGTGTGGCGCAGCCTGGGTACACCGTGGGCAGCCAAGGCTTTCTGTGCTGGCACCTTTTCCCTGCGAGGAATCCTGATTGATATCGGGTTTGGGGGGGCGAGCCGGCAATGGCGAGCGGGGCTGACCAAAGGGGGGACAGCAGCCCTGTTTCCCAGGACAGAAAGCTTGTTAAGTTTGGCTTTCAGGTGCAGTGTGTGGAGAACCCTGGGCACTCCGTGAGCAGCCAGGGCTTTCTGTGCTGGCACCTATTTCCTGCGAGGAATTCTCATTCGTATCGGGTTTGGGGGGGCGAGCCGGCAATGACGGGCTGGGCTGACCAAAGGGGGGACAGCAGTCCTGTTTCCCAGGAAAGAAAGGTTGTGAGCTTTGGCTTTCAGGTGCAGTGTGTGGCGCACCATGAGCACTCCGTGGGCAGCCAGGGCTTCCTGTGCTGGCACCTTTTCCCTTCGTGGAATTCTCATTGGTATCGGGTTTGGGGACCGAGCCGGCAGTGGCGGGCGGGGCTGACCAAAGGGGGGACAGCAGCCCTGTTTTCCAGGACAGAAAGGTTGTGAGCTTTGGCTTTCAGGTGTAGTGTATGGCGAAGACTGGGAATTCCGTGGGCAGCCAGGGCTTTCTGTGCTGGCACCTTTTCCCTGCGAGGAATCTTCATTTGTAACGGGTTTGGATCGGGTGGCCGGCAGTGGCGGGCGGGGCTGACCAAAGGGGGGACAGCAGCCCTGTTTCCCAGGACAGAAACCTTGTGAGTTTTGGCTTTCAGGTGCAGTGTGTGTAGAACCCTGGGCACTCCGTGGACATCCAGGGATTTCTGTGCTGGCACCTTTTCCCTTCGAGGAATCCTCATTGGTATCGGGTTTGGGGGGGCGAGCCGGCAATTACGGGCGAGGCTCACTACAGGGGGGACAGCAGCCTTGTTTCCCAGGACAGAAACCTTGTTAAGTGTGGCTTTCAGGTGCAGTGTGTGGAGAACCCTGGGCACTCCGTGGGCAGCCAGGGCTTTCTGTGCTGGCACCTTTTCCTTTCGAGGAATCCTCGTTGGTATGAGGTTTGGGGGGGGCGAGCCGGCAATGGCGGGCGGGGCTGACTAAAGGGGGGACAGCAGCCCTGTTTCCCAGGACAGAAAAGTTGTGAGCTTTGGCTTTCAGGTGCAGTGTGTGGCGCACCCTGGGCACTCCGTGGGCATCCAGGGCTTTCTGTGCTTGCACCTTTTCTGTTGGAGGAATCCTCATTGGTATGAGGTTTGGGGGGGGCGTGCCGGCAATGGCGGGCGGGGCTGACCAAAGGGGGGATAGCAGTCCTGTTTCCCAGGACAGAAAGGTTGTGAGCTTTGGCTTTCAGGTGCAGTGTGTGGCGCATCCTGGGCACTCCGTGGGCATCCAGGGCTTTCTGGTCTGGCACCTTTTCCCTTCCAGGAATCCTCATTGGTATCGGGTTTGGGGGGGCGAGCCGGCAATGGCGAGCGGGGCTGACCAAAGGGGGGACAGCAGCCCTGTTTCCCAGGACAGAAACCTTGTTAAGTTTGGCTTTCAGGTGCAGTGTGTGGCGCACCCTGGGCACTCCGTGGGCAGCCAGGGCTTTCTGTGCTGGCACCTTTTCCCTTCCAGGAATCCTCATTGGTATGAGGTTTAGGGGGGGGCGAGCCGGCAATTGCGGGCGGGGCTGACTAAAGGGGGGACAGCAGCCCTGTTTCCCAGGGCAGAAAGCCGGTGAGGTTTGGCTTTCAGGTGCAGTGTGTGGCGCACTCTGGGCACTCCGTGGGCAGCCAGGGCATTCTGTGCTGGCACCTTTTCCCTGCGTGGAATCTTCATTTGTAACGGGTTTGGATCGGGTGGCCGGCAGTGGCGGGCTGGGCTGAGTGAAAGGGGGACAGCAACCCTGTTTCCCAGGACAGAAAGCCGGTGAGGTTTGGCTTTCAGGAGCAGTGTGTGGAGAACCCTGGGCACTCCGTGGGCATCCAGGGCTTTCTGTGCTGGCACGTTTTCCCTTCGAGGAATCCTCATTGGTATCGGGTTTGGATCGGGTGGCCGGCAGTGGCGGGCGGGGCTGACCAAAGGGGGGACAGCAGCCCTGTTTCCCAGGACAGAAAGCTTGTTAAGTTTGGCTTTCAGGTGCAGTGTGGGGCGCATCCTGGGCACTCTGTGGGCATCCAGGGCTTTCTGTGCTTGCACATTTTCTGTTGGAGGTATCCTCATTGGTATGAGGTTTGGGGGGGCGAGTCGGCAATTACGGGCGGGGCTGACTAATGGGGCGACAGCAGCTCTGTTTCCCAGGACAGAAACCTTGCTAAGTTGGGCTTTCAGGTGCAGTGTGTGGCGCAGCCTGGGTACACCGTGGGCAGCCAAGGCTTTCTGTGCTGGCACCTTTTCCCTGCGAGGAATCCTGATTGATATCGGGTTTGGGGGGGCGAGCCGGCAATGGCGAGCGGGGCTGACCAAAGGGGGGACAGCAGCCCTGTTTCCCAGGACAGAAAGCTTGTTAAGTTTGGCTTTCAGGTGCAGTGTGTGGAGAACCCTGGGCACTCCGTGAGCAGCCAGGGCTTTCTGTGCTGGCACCTATTTCCTGCGAGGAATTCTCATTCGTATCGGGTTTGGGGGGGCGAGCCGGCAATGACGGGCTGGGCTGACCAAAGGTGGGACAGCAGTCCTGTTTCCCAGGAAAGAAAGGTTGTGAGCTTTGGCTTTCAGGTGCAGTGTGTGGCGCACCATGAGCACTCCGTGGGCAGCCAGGGCTTCCTGTGCTGGCACCTTTTCCCTTCGTGGAATTCTCATTGGTATCGGGTTTGGGGACCGAGCCGGCAGTGGCGGGCGGGGCTGACCAAAGGGGGGACAGCAGCCCTGTTTTCCAGGACAGAAAGGTTGTGAGCTTTGGCTTTCAGGTGTAGTGTATGGCGAAGACTGGGAATTCCGTGGGCAGCCAGGGCTTTCTGTGCTGGCACCTTTTCCCTGCGAGGAATCTTCATTTGTAACGGGTTTGGATCGGGTGGCCGGCAGTGGCGGGCGGGGCTGACCAAAGGGGGGACAGCAGCCCTGTTTCCCAGGACAGAAACCTTGTGAGTTTTGGCTTTCAGGTGCAGTGTGTGTAGAACCCTGGGCACTCCGTGGACATCCAGGGATTTCTGTGCTGGCACCTTTTCACTTCGAGGAATCCTCATTGGTATCGGGTTTGGGGGGGCGAGCCGGCAATTACGGGCGAGGCTCACTACAGGGGGGACAGCAGCCTTGTTTCCCAGGACAGAAACCTTGTTAAGTGTGGCTTTCAGGTGCAGTGTGTGGCGCAGCCTGGGCACTCCGTGGGCAGCCAGGGCTTTCTGTGCTGGCACCTTTTCCTTTCGAGGAATCCTCGTTGGTATGAGGTTTGGGGGGGGCGAGCCGGCAATTGCGGGCGGGGCTGACTAAAGGGGGGACAGCAGCCCTGTTTCCCAGGACAGAAAAGTTGTGAGCTTTGGCTTTCAGGTGCAGTGTGTGGCGCACCCTGGGCACTCCGTGGGCATCCAGGGATTTCTGTGCTTGCACCTTTTCTGTTGGAGGAATCCTCATTGGTATGAGGTTTGGGGGGGGCGTGCCGGCAATGGCGGGCGGGGCTGACCAAAGGGGGGATAGCAGTCCTGTTTCCCAGGACAGAAAGGTTGTGAGCTTTGGCTTTCAGGTGCAGTGTGTGGCGCACCCTGGGCACTCCGTGGGCAGCCAGGGCTTCCTGTGCTGGCACCTTTTCCCTTCGTGGAATTCTCATTGGTATCGGGTTTGGGGACCGAGCCGGCAGTGGCGGGCGGGGCTGACCAAAGGGGGGACAGCAGCCCTGTTTTCCAGGACAGAAAGGTTGTGAGCTTTGGCTTTCAGGTGTAGTGTATGGCGAAGACTGGGAATTCCGTGGGCAGCCAGGGCTTTCTGTGCTGGCACCTTTTCCCTGCGAGGAATCTTCATTTGTAACGGGTTTGGATCGGGTGGCCGGCAGTGGCGGGCGGGGCTGACCAAAGGGGGGACAGCAGCCCTGTTTCCCAGGACAGAAACCTTGTGAGTTTTGGCTTTCAGGTGCAGTGTGTGTAGAACCCTGGGCACTCCGTGGACATCCAGGGATTTCTGTGCTGGCACCTTTTCCCTTCGAGGAATCCTCATTGGTATCGGGTTTGGGGGGGCGAGCCGGCAATTACGGGCGAGGCTCACTACAGGGGGGACAGCAGCCTTGTTTCCCAGGACAGAAACCTTGTTAAGTGTGGCTTTCAGGTGCAGTGTGTGGAGAACCCTGGGCACTCCGTGGGCAGCCAGGGCTTTCTGTGCTGGCACCTTTTCCTTTCGAGGAATCCTCGTTGGTATGAGGTTTGGGGGGGGCGAGCCGGCAATGGCGGGCGGGGCTGACTAAAGGGGGGACAGCAGCCCTGTTTCCCAGGACAGAAAAGTTGTGAGCTTTGGCTTTCAGGTGCAGTGTGTGGCGCACCCTGGGCACTCCGTGGGCATCCAGGGCTTTCTGTGCTTGCACCTTTTCTGTTGGAGGAATCCTCATTGGTATGAGGTTTGGGGGGGGGCGAGCCGGCAATGGCGGGCGGGGCTGACCAAAGGGGGGATAGCAGTCCTGTTTCCCAGGACAGAAAGGTTGTGAGCTTTGGCTTTCAGGTGCAGTGTGTGGCGCACCCTGGGCACTCCGTGGGCAGCCAGGGCTTCCTGTGCTGGCACCTTTTCCCTTCGTGGAATTCTCATTGGTATCGGGTTTGGGGACCGAGCCGGCAGTGGCGGGCGGGGCTGACCAAAGGGGGGACAGCAGCCCTGTTTTCCAGGACAGAAAGGTTGTGAGCTTTGGCTTTCAGGTGTAGTGTATGGCGAAGACTGGGAATTCCGTGGGCAGCCAGGGCTTTCTGTGCTGGCACCTTTTCCCTGCGAGGAATCTTCATTTGTAACGGGTTTGGATCGGGTGGCCGGCAGTGGCGGGCGGGGCTGACCAAAGGGGGGACAGCAGCCCTGTTTCCCAGGACAGAAACCTTGTGAGTTTTGGCTTTCAGGTGCAGTGTGTGTAGAACCCTGGGCACTCCGTGGACATCCAGGGATTTCTGTGCTGGCACCTTTTCCCTTCGAGGAATCCTCATTGGTATCGGGTTTGGGGGGGCGAGCCGGCAATTACGGGCGAGGCTCACTACAGGGGGGACAGCAGCCTTGTTTCCCAGGACAGAAACCTTGTTAAGTGTGGCTTTCAGGTGCAGTGTGTGGCGCACCCTGGGCACTCCGTGGGCAGCCAGGGCTTTCTGTGCTGGCACCTTTTCCTTTCGAGGAATCCTCGTTGGTATGAGGTTTGGGGGGGGCGAGCCGGCAATGGCGGGCGGGGCTGACTAAAGGGGGGACAGCAGCCCTGTTTCCCAGGACAGAAAAGTTGTGAGCTTTGGCTTTCAGGTGCAGTGTGTGGCGCACCCTGGGCACTCCGTGGGCATCCAGGGATTTCTGTGCTTGCACCTTTTCTGTTGGAGGAATCCTCATTGGTATGAGGTTTGGGGGGGGCGTGCCGGCAATGGCGGGCGGGGCTGACCAAAGGGGGGATAGCAGTCCTGTTTCCCAGGACAGAAAGGTTGTGAGCTTTGGCTTTCAGGTGCAGTGTGGGGCGCATCCTGGGCACTCCGTGGGCATCCAGGGCTTTCTGGTCTGGCACCTTTTCCCTTCCAGGAATCCTCATTGGTATCGGGTTTGGGGGGGCGAGCCGGCAATGGCGAGCGGGGCTGACCAAAGGGGGGACAGCAGCCCTGTTTCCCAGGACAGAAACCTTGTTAAGTTTGGCTTTCAGGTGCAGTGTGTGGCGCACCCTGGGCACTCCGTGGGCAGCCAGGGCTTTCTGTGCTGGCACCTTTTCCCTTCCAGGAATCCTCATTGGTATGAGGTTTAGGGGGGGGCGAGCCGGCAATTGCGGGCGGGGCTGACTAACGGGGGGACAGCAGCCCTGTTTCCCAGGGCAGAAAGCCGGTGAGGTTTGGCTTTCAGGTGCAGTGTGTGGCGCACTCTGGGCACTCCGTGGGCAGCCAGGGCATTCTGTGCTGGCACCTTTTCCCTGCGTGGAATCTTCATTTGTAACGGGTTTGGATCGGGTGGCCGGCAGTGGCGGGCTGGGCTGAGTGAAAGGGGGACAGCAACCCTGTTTCCCAGGACAGAAAGCCGGTGAGGTTTGGCTTTCAGGAGCAGTGTGTGGAGAACCCTGGGCACTCCGTGAGCAGCCAGGGCTTTCTGTGCTGGCACGTTTTCCCTTCGAGGAATCCTCATTGGTATCGGGTTTGGATCGGGTGGCCGGCAGTGGCGGGCGGGGCTGACCAAAGGGGGGACAGCAGCCCTGTTTCCCAGGACAGAAAGCTTGTTAAGTTTGGCTTTCAGGTGCAGTGTGGGGCGCATCCTGGGCACTCTGTGGGCATCCAGGGCTTTCTGTGCTTGCACATTTTCTGTTGGAGGTATCCTCATTGGTATGAGGTTTGGGGGGGCGAGTCGGCAATTACGGGCGGGGCTGACTAATGGGGCGACAGCAGCTCTGTTTCCCAGGACAGAAACCTTGCTAAGTTGGGCTTTCAGGTGCAGTGTGTGGCGCAGCCTGGGTACACCGTGGGCAGCCAAGGCTTTCTGTGCTGGCACCTTTTCCCTGCGAGGAATCCTGATTGATATCGGGTTTGGGGGGGCGAGCCGGCAATGGCGAGCGGGGCTGACCAAAGGGGGGACAGCAGCCCTGTTTCCCAGGACAGAAAGCTTGTTAAGTTTGGCTTTCAGGTGCAGTGTGTGGAGAACCCTGGGCACTCCGTGAGCAGCCAGGGCTTTCTGTGCTGGCACCTATTTCCTGCGAGGAATTCTCATTCGTATCGGGTTTGGGGGGGCGAGCCGGCAATGACGGGCTGGGCTGACCAAAGGGGGACAGCAGCCCTGTTTCCCAGGAAAGAAAGGTTGTGAGCTTTGGCTTTCAGGTGCAGTGTGTGGCGCACCATGAGCACTCCGTGGGCAGCCAGGGCTTCCTGTGCTGGCACCTTTTCCCTTCGTGGAATCCTCATTGGTATCGGGTTTGGGGACGGAGCCGGCAGTGGCGGGCGGGGCTGACCAAAGGGGGGACAGCAGCCCTGTTTTCCAGGACAGAAAGGTTGTGAGCTTTGGCTTTCAGGTGTAGTGTATGGCGAAGACTGGGAATTCCGTGGGCAGCCAGGGCTTTCTGTGCTGGCACCTTTTCCCTGCGAGGAATCTTCATTTGTAACGGGTTTGGATCGGGTGGCCGGCAGTGGCGGGCGGGGCTGACCAAAGGGGGGACAGCAGCCCTGTTTCCCAGGACAGAAACCTTGTGAGTTTTGGCTTTCAGGTGCAGTGTGTGTAGAACCCTGGGCACTCCGTGGACATCCAGGGATTTCTGTGCTGGCACCTTTTCCCTTCGAGGAATCCTCATTGGTATCGGGTTTGGGGGGGCGAGCCGGCAATTACGGGCGAGGCTCACTACAGGGGGGACAGCAGCCTTGTTTCCCAGGACAGAAACCTTGTTAAGTGTGGCTTTCAGGTGCAGTGTGTGGAGAACCCTGGGCACTCCGTGGGCAGCCAGGGCTTTCTGTGCTGGCACCTTTTCCTTTCGAGGAATCCTCGTTGGTATGAGGTTTGGGGGGGGCGAGCCGGCAATGGCGGGCGGGGCTGACTAAAGGGGGGACAGCAGCCCTGTTTCCCAGGACAGAAAAGTTGTGAGCTTTGGCTTTCAGGTGCAGTGTGTGGCGCACCCTGGGCACTCCGTGGGCATCCAGGGCTTTCTGTGCTTGCACCTTTTCTGTTGGAGGAATCCTCATTGGTATCGGGTTTGGGGGGGCGAGCCGGCAATGGCGAGCGGGGCTGACCAAAGGGGGGACAGCAGCCCTGTTTCCCAGGACAGAAACCTTGTTAAGTTTGGCTTTCAGGTGCAGTGTGTGGCGCACCCTGGGCACTCCGTGGGCAGCCAGGGCTTTCTGTGCTGGCACCTTTTCCCTTCCAGGAATCCTCATTGGTATGAGGTTTAGGGGGGGGCGAGCCGGCAATTGCGGGCGGGGCTGACTAAAGGGGGGACAGCAGCCCTGTTTCCCAGGGCAGAAAGCCGGTGAGGTTTGGCTTTCAGGTGCAGTGTGTGGCGCACTCTGGGCACTCCGTGGGCAGCCAGGGCATTCTGTGCTGGCACCTTTTCCCTGCGTGGAATCTTCATTTGTAACGGGTTTGGATCGGGTGGCCGGCAGTGGCGGGCTGGGCTGAGTGAAAGGGGGACAGCAACCCTGTTTCCCAGGACAGAAAGCCGGTGAGGTTTGGCTTTCAGGAGCAGTGTGTGGAGAACCCTGGGCACTCCGTGGGCATCCAGGGCTTTCTGTGCTGGCACGTTTTCCCTTCGAGGAATCCTCATTGGTATCGGGTTTGGATCGGGTGGCCGGCAGTGGCGGGCGGGGCTGACCAAAGGGGGGACAGCAGCCCTGTTTCCCAGGACAGAAAGCTTGTTAAGTTTGGCTTTCAGGTGCAGTGTGGGGCGCATCCTGGGCACTCTGTGGGCATCCAGGGCTTTCTGTGCTTGCACATTTTCTGTTGGAGGTATCCTCATTGGTATGAGGTTTGGGGGGGCGAGTCGGCAATTACGGGCGGGGCTGACTAATGGGGCGACAGCAGCTCTGTTTCCCAGGACAGAAACCTTGCTAAGTTGGGCTTTCAGGTGCAGTGTGTGGCGCAGCCTGGGTACACCGTGGGCAGCCAAGGCTTTCTGTGCTGGCACCTTTTCCCTGCGAGGAATCCTGATTGATATCGGGTTTGGGGGGGCGAGCCGGCAATGGCGAGCGGGGCTGACCAAAGGGGGGACAGCAGCCCTGTTTCCCAGGACAGAAAGCTTGTTAAGTTTGGCTTTCAGGTGCAGTGTGTGGAGAACCCTGGGCACTCCGTGAGCAGCCAGGGCTTTCTGTGCTGGCACCTATTTCCTGCGAGGAATTCTCATTCGTATCGGGTTTGGGGGGGCGAGCCGGCAATGACGGGCTGGGCTGACCAAAGGTGGGACAGCAGTCCTGTTTCCCAGGAAAGAAAGGTTGTGAGCTTTGGCTTTCAGGTGCAGTGTGTGGCGCACCATGAGCACTCCGTGGGCAGCCAGGGCTTCCTGTGCTGGCACCTTTTCCCTTCGTGGAATTCTCATTGGTATCGGGTTTGGGGACCGAGCCGGCAGTGGCGGGCGGGGCTGACCAAAGGGGGGACAGCAGCCCTGTTTTCCAGGACAGAAAGGTTGTGAGCTTTGGCTTTCAGGTGTAGTGTATGGCGAAGACTGGGAATTCCGTGGGCAGCCAGGGCTTTCTGTGCTGGCACCTTTTCCCTGCGAGGAATCTTCATTTGTAACGGGTTTGGATCGGGTGGCCGGCAGTGGCGGGCGGGGCTGACCAAAGGGGGGACAGCAGCCCTGTTTCCCAGGACAGAAACCTTGTGAGTTTTGGCTTTCAGGTGCAGTGTGTGTAGAACCCTGGGCACTCCGTGGACATCCAGGGATTTCTGTGCTGGCACCTTTTCACTTCGAGGAATCCTCATTGGTATCGGGTTTGGGGGGGCGAGCCGGCAATTACGGGCGAGGCTCACTACAGGGGGGACAGCAGCCTTGTTTCCCAGGACAGAAACCTTGTTAAGTGTGGCTTTCAGGTGCAGTGTGTGGCGCACCCTGGGCACTCCGTGGGCAGCCAGGGCTTTCTGTGCTGGCACCTTTTCCTTTCGAGGAATCCTCGTTGGTATGAGGTTTGGGGGGGGCGAGCCGGCAATTGCGGGCGGGGCTGACTAAAGGGGGGACAGCAGCCCTGTTTCCCAGGACAGAAAAGTTGTGAGCTTTGGCTTTCAGGTGCAGTGTGTGGCGCACCCTGGGCACTCCGTGGGCATCCAGGGCTTTCTGTGCTTGCACCTTTTCTGTTGGAGGAATCCTCATTGGTATCGGGTTTGGGGGGGCGAGCCGGCAATGGCGAGCGGGGCTGACCAAAGGGGGGACAGCAGCCCTGTTTCCCAGGACAGAAACCTTGTTAAGTTTGGCTTTCAGGTGCAGTGTGTGGCGCACCCTGGGCACTCCGTGGGCAGCCAGGGCTTTCTGTGCTGGCACCTTTTCCCTTCCAGGAATCCTCATTGGTATGAGGTTTAGGGGGGGGCGAGCCGGCAATTGCGGGCGGGGCTGACTAAAGGGGGGACAGCAGCCCTGTTTCCCAGGGCAGAAAGCCGGTGAGGTTTGGCTTTCAGGTGCAGTGTGTGGCGCACTCTGGGCACTCCGTGGGCAGCCAGGGCATTCTGTGCTGGCACCTTTTCCCTGCGTGGAATCTTCATTTGTAACGGGTTTGGATCGGGTGGCCGGCAGTGGCGGGCTGGGCTGAGTGAAAGGGGGACAGCAACCCTGTTTCCCAGGACAGAAAGCCGGTGAGGTTTGGCTTTCAGGAGCAGTGTGTGGAGAACCCTGGGCACTCCGTGGGCATCCAGGGCTTTCTGTGCTGGCACGTTTTCCCTTCGAGGAATCCTCATTGGTATCGGGTTTGGATCGGGTGGCCGGCAGTGGCGGGCGGGGCTGACCAAAGGGGGGACAGCAGCCCTGTTTCCCAGGACAGAAAGCTTGTTAAGTTTGGCTTTCAGGTGCAGTGTGGGGCGCATCCTGGGCACTCTGTGGGCATCCAGGGCTTTCTGTGCTTGCACATTTTCTGTTGGAGGTATCCTCATTGGTATGAGGTTTGGGGGGGCGAGTCGGCAATTACGGGCGGGGCTGACTAATGGGGCGACAGCAGCTCTGTTTCCCAGGACAGAAACCTTGCTAAGTTGGGCTTTCAGGTGCAGTGTGTGGCGCAGCCTGGGTACACCGTGGGCAGCCAAGGCTTTCTGTGCTGGCACCTTTTCCCTGCGAGGAATCCTGATTGATATCGGGTTTGGGGGGGCGAGCCGGCAATGGCGAGCGGGGCTGACCAAAGGGGGGACAGCAGCCCTGTTTCCCAGGACAGAAAGCTTGTTAAGTTTGGCTTTCAGGTGCAGTGTGTGGAGAACCCTGGGCACTCCGTGAGCAGCCAGGGCTTTCTGTGCTGGCACCTATTTCCTGCGAGGAATTCTCATTCGTATCGGGTTTGGGGGGGCGAGCCGGCAATGACGGGCTGGGCTGACCAAAGGTGGGACAGCAGTCCTGTTTCCCAGGAAAGAAAGGTTGTGAGCTTTGGCTTTCAGGTGCAGTGTGTGGCGCACCATGAGCACTCCGTGGGCAGCCAGGGCTTCCTGTGCTGGCACCTTTTCCCTGCGAGGAATCTTCATTTGTAACGGGTTTGGATCGGGTGGCCGGCAGTGGCGGGCGGGGCTGACCAAAGGGGGGACAGCAGCCCTGTTTCCCAGGACAGAAACCTTGTGAGTTTTGGCTTTCAGGTGCAGTGTGTGTAGAACCCTGGGCACTCCGTGGACATCCAGGGATTTCTGTGCTGGCACCTTTTCACTTCGAGGAATCCTCATTGGTATCGGGTTTGGGGGGGCGAGCCGGCAATTACGGGCGAGGCTCACTACAGGGGGGACAGCAGCCTTGTTTCCCAGGACAGAAACCTTGTTAAGTGTGGCTTTCAGGTGCAGTGTGTGGAGAACCCTGGGCACTCCGTGGGCAGCCAGGGCTTTCTGTGCTGGCACCTTTTCCTTTCGAGGAATCCTCGTTGGTATGAGGTTTGGGGGGGGCGAGCCGGCAATGGCGGGCGGGGCTGACTAAAGGGGGGACAGCAGCCCTGTTTCCCAGGACAGAAAAGTTGTGAGCTTTGGCTTTCAGGTGCAGTGTGTGGCGCACCCTGGGCACTCCGTGGGCATCCAGGGCTTTCTGTGCTGGCACGTTTTCCCTTCGAGGAATCCTCATTGGTATCGGGTTTGGATCGGGTGGCCGGCAGTGGCGGGCGGGGCTGACCAAAGGGGGGACAGCAGCCCTGTTTCCCAGGACAGAAAGCTTGTTAAGTTTGGCTTTCAGGTGCAGTGTGGGGCGCATCCTGGGCACTCTGTGGGCATCCAGGGCTTTCTGTGCTTGCACATTTTCTGTTGGAGGTATCCTCATTGGTATGAGGTTTGGGGGGGCGAGTCGGCAATTACGGGCGGGGCTGACTAATGGGGCGACAGCAGCTCTGTTTCCCAGGACAGAAACCTTGCTAAGTTGGGCTTTCAGGTGCAGTGTGTGGCGCAGCCTGGGTACACCGTGGGCAGCCAGGGCTTTCTGTGCTGGCACCTTTTCCCTGCGAGGAATCCTGATTGATATCGGGTTTGGGGGGGCGAGCCGGCAATGGCGAGCGGGGCTGACCAAAGGGGGGACAGCAGCCCTGTTTCCCAGGACAGAAACCTTGTTAAGTTTGGCTTTCAGGTGCAGTGTGTGGAGAACCCTGGGCACTCCGTGAGCAGCCAGGGCTTTCTGTGCTGGCACCTATTTCCTGCGAGGAATTCTCATTCGTATCGGGTTTGGGGGGGCGAGCCGGCAATGACGGGCTGGGCTGACCAAAGGTGGGACAGCAGTCCTGTTTCCCAGGAAAGAAAGGTTGTGAGCTTTGGCTTTCAGGTGCAGTGTGTGGCGCACCATGAGCACTCCGTGGGCAGCCAGGGCTTCCTGTGCTGGCACCTTTTCCCTTCGTGGAATTCTCATTGGTATCGGGTTTGGGGACCGAGCCGGCAGTGGCGGGCGGGGCTGACCAAAGGGGGGACAGCAGCCCTGTTTTCCAGGACAGAAAGGTTGTGAGCTTTGGCTTTCAGGTGTAGTGTATGGCGAAGACTGGGAATTCCGTGGGCAGCCAGGGCTTTCTGTGCTGGCACCTTTTCCCTGCGAGGAATCTTCATTTGTAACGGGTTTGGATCGGGTGGCCGGCAGTGGCGGGCGGGGCTGACCAAAGGGGGGACAGCAGCCCTGTTTCCCAGGACAGAAACCTTGTGAGTTTTGGCTTTCAGGTGCAGTGTGTGTAGAACCCTGGGCACTCCGTGGACATCCAGGGATTTCTGTGCTGGCACCTTTTCACTTCGAGGAATCCTCATTGGTATCGGGTTTGGGGGGGCGAGCCGGCAATTACGGGCGAGGCTCACTACAGGGGGGACAGCAGCCTTGTTTCCCAGGACAGAAACCTTGTGAGTTTTGGCTTTCAGGTGCAGTGTGTGTAGAACCCTGGGCACTCCGTGGACATCCAGGGATTTCTGTGCTGGCACCTTTTCACTTCGAGGAATCCTCATTGGTATCGGGTTTGGGGGGGCGAGCCGGCAATTACGGGCGAGGCTCACTACAGGGGGGACAGCAGCCTTGTTTCCCAGGACAGAAACCTTGTTAAGTGTGGCTTTCAGGTGCAGTGTGTGGAGAACCCTGGGCACTCCGTGGGCAGCCAGGGCTTTCTGTGCTGGCACCTTTTCCTTTCGAGGAATCCTCGTTGGTATGAGGTTTGGGGGGGGCGAGCCGGCAATGGCGGGCGGGGCTGACTAAAGGGGGGACAGCAGCCCTGTTTCCCAGGACAGAAACCTTGTTAAGTGTGGCTTTCAGGTGCAGTGTGTGGAGAACCCTGGGCACTCCGTGGGCATCCAGGGATTTCTGTGCTTGCACCTTTTCTGTTGGAGGAATCCTCATTGGTATGAGGTTTGGGGGGGGCGTGCCGGCAATGGCGGGCGGGGCTGACCAAAGGGGGGATAGCAGTCCTGTTTCCCAGGACAGAAAGGTTGTGAGCTTTGGCTTTCAGGTGCAGTGTGGGGCGCATCCTGGGCACTCCGTGGGCATCCAGGGCTTTCTGGTCTGGCACCTTTTCCCTTCCAGGAATCCTCATTGGTATCGGGTTTGGGGGGGCGAGCCGGCAATGGCGAGCGGGGCTGACCAAAGGGGGGACAGCAGCCCTGTTTCCCAGGACAGAAACCTTGTTAAGTTTGGCTTTCAGGTGCAGTGTGTGGCGCACCCTGGGCACTCCGTGGGCAGCCAGGGCTTTCTGTGCTGGCACCTTTTCCCTTCCAGGAATCCTCATTGGTATGAGGTTTAGGGGGGGGCGAGCCGGCAATTGCGGGCGGGGCTGACTAAAGGGGGGATAGCAGCCCTGTTTCCCAGGGCAGAAAGCCGGTGAGGTTTGGCTTTCAGGTGCAGTGTGTGGCGCACTCTGGGCACTCCGTGGGCAGCCAGGGCATTCTGTGCTGGCACCTTTTCCCTGCGTGGAATCTTCATTTGTAACGGGTTTGGATCGGGTGGCCGGCAGTGGCGGGCTGGGCTGAGTGAAAGGGGGACAGCAACCCTGTTTCCCAGGACAGAAAGCCGGTGAGGTTTGGCTTTCAGGAGCAGTGTGTGGAGAACCCTGGGCACTCCGTGGGCATCCAGGGCTTTCTGTGCTGGCACGTTTTCCCTTCGAGGAATCCTCATTGGTATCGGGTTTGGATCGGGTGGCCGGCAGTGGCGGGCGGGGCTGACCAAAGGGGGGACAGCAGCCCTGTTTCCCAGGACAGAAAGCTTGTTAAGTTTGGCTTTCAGGTGCAGTGTGGGGCGCATCCTGGGCACTCTGTGGGCATCCAGGGCTTTCTGTGCTTGCACATTTTCTGTTGGAGGTATCCTCATTGGTATGAGGTTTGGGGGGGCGAGTCGGCAATTACGGGTGGGGCTGACTAATGGGGCGACAGCAGCTCTGTTTCCCAGGACAGAAACCTTGCTAAGTTGGGCTTTCAGGTGCAGTGTGTGGCGCAGCCTGGGTACACCGTGGGCAGCCAAGGCTTTCTGTGCTGGCACCTTTTCCCTGCGAGGAATCCTGATTGATATCGGGTTTGGGGGGGCGAGCCGGCAATGGCGAGCGGGGCTGACCAAAGGGGGGACAGCAGCCCTGTTTCCCAGGACAGAAAGCTTGTTAAGTTTGGCTTTCAGGTGCAGTGTGTGGAGAACCCTGGGCACTCCGTGAGCAGCCAGGGCTTTCTGTGCTGGCACCTATTTCCTGCGAGGAATTCTCATTCGTATCGGGTTTGGGGGGGCGAGCCGGCAATGACGGGCTGGGCTGACCAAAGGTGGGACAGCAGTCCTGTTTCCCAGGAAAGAAAGGTTGTGAGCTTTGGCTTTCAGGTGCAGTGTGTGGCGCACCATGAGCACTCCGTGGGCAGCCAGGGCTTCCTGTGCTGGCACCTTTTCCCTGCGAGGAATCTTCATTTGTAACGGGTTTGGATCGGGTGGCCGGCAGTGGCGGGCGGGGCTGACCAAAGGGGGGACAGCAGCCCTGTTTCCCAGGACAGAAACCTTGTGAGTTTTGGCTTTCAGGTGCAGTGTGTGTAGAACCCTGGGCACTCCGTGGACATCCAGGGATTTCTGTGCTGGCACCTTTTCACTTCGAGGAATCCTCATTGGTATCGGGTTTGGGGGGGCGAGCCGGCAATTACGGGCGAGGCTCACTACAGGGGGGACAGCAGCCTTGTTTCCCAGGACAGAAACCTTGTTAAGTGTGGCTTTCAGGTGCAGTGTGTGGAGAACCCTGGGCACTCCGTGGGCAGCCAGGGCTTTCTGTGCTGGCACCTTTTCCTTTCGAGGAATCCTCGTTGGTATGAGGTTTGGGGGGGGCGAGCCGGCAATGGCGGGCGGGGCTGACTAAAGGGGGGACAGCAGCCCTGTTTCCCAGGACAGAAAAGTTGTGAGCTTTGGCTTTCAGGTGCAGTGTGTGGCGCACCCTGGGCACTCCGTGGGCATCCAGGGATTTCTGTGCTTGCACCTTTTCTGTTGGAGGAATCCTCATTGGTATGAGGTTTGGGGGGGGCGTGCCGGCAATGGCGGGCGGGACTGACCAAAGGGGGGATAGCAGTCCTGTTTCCCAGGACAGAAAGGTTGTGAGCTTTGGCTTTCAGGTGCAGTGTGGGGCGCATCCTGGGCACTCCGTGGGCATCCAGGGCTTTCTGGTCTGGTACCTTTTCCCTTCGAGGAATCCTCATTGGTATCGGGTTTGGGGGGGCGAGCCGGCAATGGCGAGCGGGGCTGACCAAAGGGGGGACAGCAGCCCTGTTTCCCAGGACAGAAACCTTGTTAAGTTTGGCTTTCAGGTGCAGTGTGTGGCGCACCCTGGGCACTCCGTGGGCAGCCAGGGCTTTCTGTGCTGGCACCTTTTCCCTTCCAGGAATCCTCATTGGTATGAGGTTTAGGGGGGGGCGAGCCGGCAATTGCGGGCGGGGCTGACTAAAGGGGGGATAGCAGCCCTGTTTCCCAGGGCGGAAAGCCGGTGAGGTTTGGCTTTCAGGTGCAGTGTGTGGCGCACTCTGGGCACTCCGTGGGCAGCCAGGGCATTCTGTGCTGGCACCTTTTCCCTGCGTGGAATCTTCATTTGTAACGGGTTTGGATCGGGTGGCCGGCAGTGGCGGGCTGGGCTGAGTGAAAGGGGGACAGCAACCCTGTTTCCCAGGACAGAAAGCCGGTGAGGTTTGGCTTTCAGGAGCAGTGTGTGGAGAACCCTGGGCACTCCGTGGGCATCCAGGGCTTTCTGTGCTGGCACGTTTTCCCTTCGAGGAATCCTCATTGGTATCGGGTTTGGATCGGGTGGCCGGCAGTGGCGGGCGGGGCTGACCAAAGGGGGGACAGCAGCCCTGTTTCCCAGGACAGAAAGCTTGTTAAGTTTGGCTTTCAGGTGCAGTGTGGGGCGCATCCTGGGCACTCTGTGGGCATCCAGGGCTTTCTGTGCTTGCACATTTTCTGTTGGAGGTATCCTCATTGGTATGAGGTTTGGGGGGGCGAGTCGGCAATTACGGGCGGGGCTGACTAATGGGGCGACAGCAGCTCTGTTTCCCAGGACAGAAACCTTGCTAAGTTGGGCTTTCAGGTGCAGTGTGTGGCGCAGCCTGGGTACACCGTGGGCAGCCAAGGCTTTCTGTGCTGGCACCTTTTCCCTGCGAGGAATCCTGATTGATATCGGGTTTGGGGGGGCGAGCCGGCAATGGCGAGCGGGGCTGACCAAAGGGGGGACAGCAGCCCTGTTTCCCAGGACAGAAAGCTTGTTAAGTTTGGCTTTCAGGTGCAGTGTGTGGAGAACCCTGGGCACTCCGTGAGCAGCCAGGGCTTTCTGTGCTGGCACCTATTTCCTGCGAGGAATTCTCATTCGTATCGGGTTTGGGGGGGCGAGCCGGCAATGACGGGCTGGGCTGACCAAAGGTGGGACAGCAGTCCTGTTTCCCAGGAAAGAAAGGTTGTGAGCTTTGGCTTTCAGGTGCAGTGTGTGGCGCACCATGAGCACTCCGTGGGCAGCCAGGGCTTCCTGTGCTGGCACCTTTTCCCTTCGTGGAATTCTCATTGGTATCGGGTTTGGGGACCGAGCCGGCAGTGGCGGGCGGGGCTGACCAAAGGGGGGACAGCAGCCCTGTTTTCCAGGACAGAAAGGTTGTGAGCTTTGGCTTTCAGGTGTAGTGTATGGCGAAGACTGGGAATTCCGTGGGCAGCCAGGGCTTTCTGTGCTGGCACCTTTTCCCTGCGAGGAATCTTCATTTGTAACGGGTTTGGATCGGGTGGCCGGCAGTGGCGGGCGGGGCTGACCAAAGGGGGGACAGCAGCCCTGTTTCCCAGGACAGAAACCTTGTGAGTTTTGGCTTTCAGGTGCAGTGTGTGTAGAACCCTGGGCACTCCGTGGGCATCCAGGGCTTTCTGGTCTGGCACCTTTTCCCTTCCAGGAATCCTCATTGGTATCGGGTTTGGGGGGGCGAGCCGGCAATGGCGAGCGGGGCTGACCAAAGGGGGGACAGCAGCCCTGTTTCCCAGGACAGAAACCTTGTTAAGTTTGGCTTTCAGGTGCAGTGTGTGGCGCACCCTGGGCACTCCGTGGGCAGCCAGGGCTTTCTGTGCTGGCACCTTTTCCCTTCCAGGAATCCTCATTGGTATGAGGTTTAGGGGGGGGCGAGCCGGCAATTGCGGGCGGGGCTGACTAACGGGGGGACAGCAGCCCTGTTTCCCAGGACAGAAAAGTTGTGAGCTTTGGCTTTCAGGTGCAGTGTGTGGCGCACCCTGGGCACTCCGTGGGCATCCAGGGCTTTCTGGTCTGGCACCTTTTCTGTTGGAGGAATCCTCATTGGTATCGGGTTTGGGGGGGCGAGCCGGCAATGGCGAGCGGGGCTGACTAAAGGGGGGATAGCAGCCCTGTTTCCCAGGGCAGAAAGCCGGTGAGGTTTGGCTTTCAGGTGCAGTGTGTGGCGCACTCTGGGCACTCCGTGGGCAGCCAGGGCATTCTGTGCTGGCACCTTTTCCCTGCGTGGAATCTTCATTTGTAACGGGTTTGGATCGGGTGGCCGGCAGTGGCGGGCTGGGCTGAGTGAAAGGGGGACAGCAACCCTGTTTCCCAGGACAGAAAGCCGGTGAGGTTTGGCTTTCAGGAGCAGTGTGTGGAGAACCCTGGGCACTCCGTGGGCATCCAGGGCTTTCTGTGCTGGCACGTTTTCCCTTCGAGGAATCCTCATTGGTATCGGGTTTGGATCGGGTGGCCGGCAGTGGTGGGCGGGGCTGACCAAAGGGGGGACAGCAGCCCTGTTTCCCAGGACAGAAAGCTTGTTAAGTTTGGCTTTCAGGTGCAGTGTGGGGCGCATCCTGGGCACTCTGTGGGCATCCAGGGCTTTCTGTGCTTGCACATTTTCTGTTGGAGGTATCCTCATTGGTATGAGGTTTCGGGGGGCGAGTCGGCAATTACGGGCGGGGCTGACTAATGGGGCGACAGCAGCTCTGTTTCCCAGGACAGAAACCTTGCTAAGTTGGGCTTTCAGGTGCAGTGTGTGGCGCAGCCTGGGTACACCGTGGGCAGCCAAGGCTTTCTGTGCTGGCACCTTTTCCCTGCGAGGAATCCTGATTGATATCGGGTTTGGGGGGGCGAGCCGGCAATGGCGAGCGGGGCTGACCAAAGGGGGGACAGCAGCCCTGTTTCCCAGGACAGAAAGCTTGTTAAGTTTGGCTTTCAGGTGCAGTGTGTGGAGAACCCTGGGCACTCCGTGAGCAGCCAGGGCTCTCTGTGCTGGCACCTATTTCCTGCGAGGAATTCTCATTCGTATCGGGTTTGGGGGGGCGAGCCGGCAATGACGGGCTGGGCTGACCAAAGGTGGGACAGCAGTCCTGTTTCCCAGGAAAGAAAGGTTGTGAGCTTTGGCTTTCAGGTGCAGTGTGTGGCGCACCATGAGCACTCCGTGGGCAGCCAGGGCTTCCTGTGCTGGCACCTTTTCCCTTCGTGGAATTCTCATTGGTATCGGGTTTGGGGACCGAGCCGGCAGTGGCGGGCGGGGCTGACCAAAGGGGGGACAGCAGCCCTGTTTTCCAGGACAGAAAGGTTGTGAGCTTTGGCTTTCAGGTGTAGTGTATGGCGAAGACTGGGAATTCCGTGGGCAGCCAGGGCTTTCTGTGCTGGCACCTTTTCCCTGCGAGGAATCTTCATTTGTAACGGGTTTGGATCGGGTGGCCGGCAGTGGCGGGCGGGGCTGACCAAAGGGGGGACAGCAGCCCTGTTTCCCAGGACAGAAACCTTGTGAGTTTTGGCTTTCAGGTGCAGTGTGTGTAGAACCCTGGGCACTCCGTGGACATCCAGGGATTTCTGTGCTGGCACCTTTTCACTTCGAGGAATCCTCATTGGTATCGGGTTTGGGGGGGCGAGCCGGCAATTACGGGCGAGGCTCACTACAGGGGGGACAGCAGGCTTGTTTCCCAGGACAGAAACCTTGTTAAGTGTGGCTTTCAGGTGCAGTGTGTGGCGCAGCCTGGGCACTCCGTGGGCAGCCAGGGCTTTCTGTGCTGGCACCTTTTCCTTTCGAGGAATCCTCGTTGGTCTGAGGTTTGGGGGGGGCGAGCCGGCAATGGCGGGCGGGGCTGACTAAAGGGGGGACAGCAGCCCTGTTTCCCAGGACAGAAAAGTTGTGAGCTTTGGCTTTCAGGTGCAGTGTGTGGCGCACCCTGGGCACTCCGTGGGCATCCAGGGATTTCTGTGCTTGCACCTTTTCTGTTGGAGGAATCCTCATTGGTATGAGGTTTGGGGGGGGCGTGCCGGCAATGGCGGGCGGGGCTGACCAAAGGGGGGACAGCAGTCCTGTTTCCCAGGACAGAAAGGTTGTGAGCTTTGGCTTTCAGGTGCAGTGTGTGGCGCACCCTGGGCACTCCGTGGGCAGCCAGGGCTTTCTGTGCTGGCACCTTTTCCCTTCCAGGAATCCTCATTGGTATGAGGTTTAGGGGGGGGCGAGCCGGCAATTGCGGGCGGGGCTGACTAACGGGGGGACAGCAGCCCTGTTTCCCAGGGCAGAAAGCCGGTGAGGTTTGGCTTTCAGGTGCAGTGTGTGGCGCACTCTGGGCACTCCGTGGGCAGCCAGGGCATTCTGTGCTGGCACCTTTTCCCTGCGTGGAATCTTCATTTGTAACGGGTTTGGATCGGGTGGCCGGCAGTGGCGGGCTGGGCTGAGTGAAAGGGGGACAGCAACCCTGTTTCCCAGGACAGAAAGCCGGTGAGGTTTGGCTTTCAGGAGCAGTGTGTGGAGAACCCTGGGCACTCCGTGGGCATCCAGGGCTTTCTGTGCTGGCACGTTTTCCCTTCGAGGAATCCTCATTGGTATCGGGTTTGGATCGGGTGGCCGGCAGTGGCGGGCGGGGCTGACCAAAGGGGGGACAGCAGCCCTGTTTCCCAGGACAGAAAGCTTGTTAAGTTTGGCTTTCAGGTGCAGTGTGGGGCGCATCCTGGGCACTCTGTGGGCATCCAGGGCTTTCTGTGCTTGCACATTTTCTGTTGGAGGTATCCTCATTGGTATGAGGTTTGGGGGGGCGAGTCGGCAATTACGGGCGGGGCTGACTAATGGGGCGACAGCAGCTCTGTTTCCCAGGACAGAAACCTTGCTAAGTTGGGCTTTCAGGTGCAGTGTGTGGCGCAGCCTGGGTACACCGTGGGCAGCCAAGGCTTTCTGTGCTGGCACCTTTTCCCTGCGAGGAATCCTGATTGATATCGGGTTTGGGGGGGCGAGCCGGCAATGGCGAGCGGGGCTGACCAAAGGGGGGACAGCAGCCCTGTTTCCCAGGACAGAAACCTTGTTAAGTTTGGCTTTCAGGTGCAGTGTGTGGAGAACCCTGGGCACTCCGTGAGCAGCCAGGGCTTTCTGTGCTGGCACCTATTTCCTGCGAGGAATTCTCATTCGTATCGGGTTTGGGGGGGCGAGCCGGCAATGACGGGCTGGGCTGACCAAAGGTGGGACAGCAGTCCTGTTTCCCAGGAAAGAAAGGTTGTGAGCTTTGGCTTTCAGGTGCAGTGTGTGGCGCACCATGAGCACTCCGTGGGCAGCCAGGGCTTCCTGTGCTGGCACCTTTTCCCTTCGTGGAATTCTCATTGGTATCGGGTTTGGGGACCGAGCCGGCAGTGGCGGGCGGGGCTGACCAAAGGGGGGACAGCAGCCCTGTTTTCCTGGACAGAAAGGTTGTGAGCTTTGGCTTTCAGGTGTAGTGTATGGCGAAGACTGGGAATTCCGTGGGCAGCCAGGGCTTTCTGTGCTGGCACCTTTTCCCTGCGAGGAATCTTCATTTGTAACGGGTTTGGATCGGGTGGCCGGCAGTGGCGGGCGGGGCTGACCAAAGGGGGGACAGCAGCCCTGTTTCCCAGGACAGAAACCTTGTGAGTTTTGGCTTTCAGGTGCAGTGTGTGTAGAACCCTGGGCACTCCGTGGACATCCAGGGATTTCTGTGCTGGCACCTTTTCACTTCGAGGAATCCTCATTGGTATCGGGTTTGGGGGGGCGAGCCGGCAATTACGGGCGAGGCTCACTAAAGGGGGGACAGCAGCCTTGTTTCCCAGGACAGAAACCTTGTTAAGTGTGGCTTTCAGGTGCAGTGTGTGGCGCACCCTGGGCACTCCGTGGGCAGCCAGGGCTTTCTGTGCTGGCACCTTTTCCTTTCGAGGAATCCTCGTTGGTATGAGGTTTGGGGGGGGCGAGCCGGCAATGGCGGGCGGGGCTGACTAAAGGGGGGACAGCAGCCCTGTTTCCCAGGACAGAAAAGTTGTGAGCTTTGGCTTTCAGGTGCAGTGTGTGGCGCACCCTGGGCACTCCGTGGGCATCCAGGGATTTCTGTGCTTGCACCTTTTCTGTTGGAGGAATCCTCATTGGTATGAGGTTTGGGGGGGGGCGTGCCGGCAATGGCGGGCGGGGCTGACCAAAGGGGGGATAGCAGTCCTGTTTCCCAGGACAGAAAGGTTGTGAGCTTTGGCTTTCAGGTGCAGTGTGTGGCGCACCCTGGGCACTCCGTGGGCATCCAGGGATTTCTGTGCTTGCACCTTTTCTGTTGGAGGAATCCTCATTGGTATGAGGTTTGGGGGGGGCGTGCCGGCAATGGCGGGCGGGGCTGACCAAAGGGGGGATAGCAGTCCTGTTTCCCAGGACAGAAAGGTTGTGAGCTTTGGCTTTCAGGTGCAGTGTGTGGCGCACCCTGGGCACTCCGTGGGCAGCCAGGGCTTTCTGTGCTGGCACCTTTTCCCTTCCAGGAATCCTCATTGGTATGAGGTTTAGGGGGGGGCGAGCCGGCAATTGCGGGCGGGGCTGACTAAAGGGGGGATAGCAGCCCTGTTTCCCAGGGCAGAAAGCCGGTGAGGTTTGGCTTTCAGGTGCAGTGTGTGGCGCACTCTGGGCACTCCGTGGGCAGCCAGGGCATTCTGTGCTGGCACCTTTTCCCTGCGTGGAATCTTCATTTGTAACGGGTTTGGATCGGGTGGCCGGCAGTGGCGGGCTGGGCTGAGTGAAAGGGGGACAGCAACCCTGTTTCCCAGGACAGAAAGCCGGTGAGGTTTGGCTTTCAGGAGCAGTGTGTGGAGAACCCTGGGCACTCCGTGGGCATCCAGGGCTTTCTGTGCTGGCACGTTTTCCCTTCGAGGAATCCTCATTGGTATCGGGTTTGGATCGGGTGGCCGGCAGTGGCGGGCGGGGCTGACCAAAGGGGGGACAGCAGCCCTGTTTCCCAGGACAGAAAGCTTGTTAAGTTTGGCTTTCAGGTGCAGTGTGGGGCGCATCCTGGGCACTCTGTGGGCATCCAGGGCTTTCTGTGCTTGCACATTTTCTGTTGGAGGTATCCTCATTGGTATGAGGTTTGGGGGGGCGAGTCGGCAATTACGGGCGGGGCTGACTAATGGGGCGACAGCAGCTCTGTTTCCCAGGACAGAAACCTTGCTAAGTTGGGCTTTCAGGTGCAGTGTGTGGCGCAGCCTGGGTACACCGTGGGCAGCCAAGGCTTTCTGTGCTGGCACCTTTTCCCTGCGAGGAATCCTGATTGATATCGGGTTTGGGGGGGCGAGCCGGCAATGGCGAGCGGGGCTGACCAAAGGGGGGACAGCAGCCCTGTTTCCCAGGACAGAAAGCTTGTAAAGTTTGGCTTTCAGGTGCAGTGTGTGGAGAACCCTGGGCACTCCGTGAGCAGCCAGGGCTTTCTGTGCTGGCACCTATTTCCTGCGAGGAATTCTCATTCGTATCGGGTTTGGGGGGGCGAGCCGGCAATGACGGGCTGGGCTGACCAAAGGTGGGACAGCAGTCCTGTTTCCCAGGAAAGAAAGGTTGTGAGCTTTGGCTTTCAGGTGCAGTGTGTGGCGCACCATGAGCACTCCGTGGGCAGCCAGGGCTTCCTGTGCTGGCACCTTTTCCCTTCGTGGAATTCTCATTGGTATCGGGTTTGGGGACTGAGCCGGCAGTGGCGGGCGGGGCTGACCAAAGGGGGGACAGCAGCCCTGTTTTCCAGGACAGAAAGGTTGTGAGCTTTGGCTTTCAGGTGTAGTGTATGGCGAAGACTGGGAATTCCGTGGGCAGCCAGGGCTTTCTGTGCTGGCACCTTTTCCCTGCGAGGAATCTTCATTTGTAACGGGTTTGGATCGGGTGGCCGGCAGTGGCGGGCGGGGCTGACCAAAGGGGGGACAGCAGCCCTGTTTCCCAGGACAGAAACCTTGTGAGTTTTGGCTTTCAGGTGCAGTGTGTGTAGAACCCTGGGCACTCCGTGGACATCCAGGGATTTCTGTGCTGGCACCTTTTCACTTCGAGGAATCCTCATTGGTATCGGGTTTGGGGGGGCGAGCCGGCAATTACGGGCGAGGCTCACTACAGGGGGGACAGCAGCCTTGTTTCCCAGGACAGAAACCTTGTTAAGTGTGGCTTTCAGGTGCAGTGTGTGGCGCACCCTGGGCACTCCGTGGGCAGCCAGGGCTTTCTGTGCTGGCACCTTTTCCTTTCGAGGAATCCTCGTTGGTATGAGGTTTGGGGGGGGCGAGCCGGCAATGGCGGGCGGGGCTGACTAAAGGGGGGACAGCAGCCCTGTTTCCCAGGACAGAAAAGTTGTGAGCTTTGGCTTTCAGGTGCAGTGTGTGGCGCACCCTGGGCACTCCGTGGGCATCCAGGGATTTCTGTGCTTGCACCTTTTCTGTTGGAGGAATCCTCATTGGTATGAGGTTTGGGGGGGGCGTGCCGGCAATGGCGAGCGGGGCTGACCAAAGGGGGGATAGCAGTCCTGTTTCCCAGGACAGAAAGGTTGTGAGCTTTGGCTTTCAGGTGCAGTGTGGGGCGCATCCTGGGCACTCCGTGGGCATCCAGGGCTTTCTGGTCTGGCACCTTTTCCCTTCCAGGAATCCTCATTGGTATCGGGTTTGGGGGGGCGAGCCGGCAATGGCGAGCGGGGCTGACCAAAGGGGGGACAGCAGCCCTGTTTCCCAGGACAGAAACCTTGTTAAGTTTGGCTTTCAGGTGCAGTGTGTGGCGCACCCTGGGCACTCCGTGGGCAGCCAGGGCTTTCTGTGCTGGCACCTTTTCCCTTCCAGGAATCCTCATTGGTATGAGGTTTAGGGGGGGGCGAGCCGGCAATTGCGGGCGGGGCTGACTAACGGGGGGACAGCAGCCCTGTTTCCCAGGGCAGAAAGCCGGTGAGGTTTGGCTTTCAGGTGCAGTGTGTGGCGCACTCTGGGCACTCCGTGGGCAGCCAGGGCATTCTGTGCTGGCACCTTTTCCCTGCGTGGAATCTTCATTTGTAACGGGTTTGGATCGGGTGGCCGGCAGTGGCGGGCTGGGCTGAGTGAAAGGGGGACAGCAACCCTGTTTCCCAGGACAGAAAGCCGGTGAGGTTTGGCTTTCAGGAGCAGTGTGTGGAGAACCCTGGGCACTCCGTGGGCATCCAGGGCTTTCTGTGCTGGCACGTTTTCCCTTCGAGGAATCCTCATTGGTATCGGGTTTGGATCGGGTGGCCGGCAGTGGCGGGCGGGGCTGACCAAAGGGGGGACAGCAGCCCTGTTTCCCAGGACAGAAAGCTTGTTAAGTTTGGCTTTCAGGTGCAGTGTGGGGCGCATCCTGGGCACTCTGTGGGCATCCAGGGCTTTCTGTGCTTGCACATTTTCTGTTGGAGGTATCCTCATTGGTATGAGGTTTGGGGGGGCGAGTCGGCAATTACGGGCGGGGCTGACTAATGGGGCGACAGCAGCTCTGTTTCCCAGGACAGAAACCTTGCTAAGTTGGGCTTTCAGGTGCAGTGTGTGGCGCAGCCTGGGTACACCGTGGGCAGCCAAGGCTTTCTGTGCTGGCACCTTTTCCCTGCGAGGAATCCTGATTGATATCGGGTTTGGGGGGGCGAGCCGGCAATGGCGAGCGGGGCTGACCAAAGGGGGGACAGCAGCCCTGTTTCCCAGGACAGAAACCTTGTTAAGTTTGGCTTTCAGGTGCAGTGTGTGGAGAACCCTGGGCACTCCGTGAGCAGCCAGGGCTTTCTGTGCTGGCACCTATTTCCTGCGAGGAATTCTCATTCGTATCGGGTTTGGGGGGGCGAGCCGGCAATGACGGGCTGGGCTGACCAAAGGTGGGACAGCAGTCCTGTTTCCCAGGAAAGAAAGGTTGTGAGCTTTGGCTTTCAGGTGCAGTGTGTGGCGCACCATGAGCACTCCGTGGGCAGCCAGGGCTTCCTGTGCTGGCACCTTTTCCCTTCGTGGAATTCTCATTGGTATCGGGTTTGGGGACCGAGCCGGCAGTGGCGGGCGGGGCTGACCAAAGGGGGGACAGCAGCCCTGTTTTCCAGGACAGAAAGGTTGTGAGCTTTGGCTTTCAGGTGTAGTGTATGGCGAAGACTGGGAATTCCGTGGGCAGCCAGGGCTTTCTGTGCTGGCACCTTTTCCCTGCGAGGAATCTTCATTTGTAACGGGTTTGGATCGGGTGGCCGGCAGTGGCGGGCGGGGCTGACCAAAGGGGGGACAGCAGCCCTGTTTCCCAGGACAGAAACCTTGTGAGTTTTGGCTTTCAGGTGCAGTGTGTGTAGAACCCTGGGCACTCCGTGGACATCCAGGGATTTCTGTGCTGGCACCTTTTCACTTCGAGGAATCCTCATTGGTATCGGGTTTGGGGGGGCGAGCCGGCAATTACGGGCGAGGCTCACTACAGGGGGGACAGCAGCCTTGTTTCCCAGGACAGAAACCTTGTTAAGTGTGGCTTTCAGGTGCAGTGTGTGGAGAACCCTGGGCACTCCGTGGGCAGCCAGGGCTTTCTGTGCTGGCACCTTTTCCTTTCGAGGAATCCTCGTTGGTATGAGGTTTGGGGGGGGCGAGTCGGCAATGGCGGGCGGGGCTGACTAAAGGGGGAACAGCAGCCCTGTTTCCCAGGACAGAAAAGTTGTGAGCTTTGGCTTTCAGGTGCAGTGTGTGGCGCACCCTGGGCACTCCGTGGGCATCCAGGGATTTCTGTGCTTGCACCTTTTCTGTTGGAGGAATCCTCATTGGTATGAGGTTTGGGGGGGGCGTGCCGGCAATGGCGGGCGGGGCTGACCAAAGGGGGGATAGCAGTCCTGTTTCCCAGGACAGAAAGGTTGTGAGCTTTGGCTTTCAGGTGCAGTGTGGGGCGCATCCTGGGCACTCCGTGGGCATCCAGGGCTTTCTGGTCTGGCACCTTTTCTGTTGGAGGAATCCTCATTGGTATCGGGTTTGGGGGGGCGAGCCGGCAATGGCGAGCGGGGCTGACTAAAGGGGGGATAGCAGCCCTGTTTCCCAGGGCAGAAAGCCGGTGAGGTTTGGCTTTCAGGTGCAGTGTGTGGCGCACTCTGGGCACTCCGTGGGCAGCCAGGGCATTCTGTGCTGGCACCTTTTCCCTGCGTGGAATCTTCATTTGTAACGGGTTTGGATCGGGTGGCCGGCAGTGGCGGGCTGGGCTGAGTGAAAGGGGGACAGCAACCCTGTTTCCCAGGACAGAAAGCCGGTGAGGTTTGGCTTTCAGGAGCAGTGTGTGGAGAACCCTGGGCACTCCGTGGGCATCCAGGGCTTTCTGTGCTGGCACGTTTTCCCTTCGAGGAATCCTCATTGGTATCGGGTTTGGATCGGGTGGCCGGCAGTGGTGGGCGGGGCTGACCAAAGGGGGGACAGCAGCCCTGTTTCCCAGGACAGAAAGCTTGTTAAGTTTGGCTTTCAGGTGCAGTGTGGGGCGCATCCTGGGCACTCTGTGGGCATCCAGGGCTTTCTGTGCTTGCACATTTTCTGTTGGAGGTATCCTCATTGGTATGAGGTTTCGGGGGGCGAGTCGGCAATTACGGGCGGGGCTGACTAATGGGGCGACAGCAGCTCTGTTTCCCAGGACAGAAACCTTGCTAAGTTGGGCTTTCAGGTGCAGTGTGTGGCGCAGCCTGGGTACACCGTGGGCAGCCAAGGCTTTCTGTGCTGGCACCTTTTCCCTGCGAGGAATCCTGATTGATATCGGGTTTGGGGGGGCGAGCCGGCAATGGCGAGCGGGGCTGACCAAAGGGGGGACAGCAGCCCTGTTTCCCAGGACAGAAAGCTTGTTAAGTTTGGCTTTCAGGTGCAGTGTGTGGAGAACCCTGGGCACTCCGTGAGCAGCCAGGGCTCTCTGTGCTGGCACCTATTTCCTGCGAGGAATTCTCATTCGTATCGGGTTTGGGGGGGCGAGCCGGCAATGACGGGCTGGGCTGACCAAAGGTGGGACAGCAGTCCTGTTTCCCAGGAAAGAAAGGTTGTGAGCTTTGGCTTTCAGGTGCAGTGTGTGGCGCACCATGAGCACTCCGTGGGCAGCCAGGGCTTCCTGTGCTGGCATCTTTTCCCTTCGTGGAATTCTCATTGGTATCGGGTTTGGGGACCGAGCCGGCAGTGGCGGGCGGGGCTGACCAAAGGGGGGACAGCAGCCCTGTTTTCCAGGACAGAAAGGTTGTGAGCTTTGGCTTTCAGGTGTAGTGTATGGCGAAGACTGGGAATTCCGTGGGCAGCCAGGGCTTTCTGTGCTGGCACCTTTTCCCTGCGAGGAATCTTCATTTGTAACGGGTTTGGATCGGGTGGCCGGCAGTGGCGGGCGGGGCTGACCAAAGGGGGGACAGCAGCCCTGTTTCCCAGGACAGAAACCTTGTGAGTTTTGGCTTTCAGGTGCAGTGTGTGTAGAACCCTGGGCACTCCGTGGACATCCAGGGATTTCTGTGCTGGCACCTTTTCACTTCGAGGAATCCTCATTGGTATCGGGTTTGGGGGGGCGAGCCGGCAATTACGGGCGAGGCTCACTACAGGGGGGACAGCAGCCTTGTTTCCCAGGACAGAAACCTTGTTAAGTGTGGCTTTCAGGTGCAGTGTGTGGAGAACCCTGGGCACTCCGTGGGCAGCCAGGGCTTTCTGTGCTGGCACCTTTTCCTTTCGAGGAATCCTCGTTGGTATGAGGTTTGGGGGGGCGAGCCGGCAATGGCGGGCGGGGCTGACTAAAGGGGGGACAGCAGCCCTGTTTCCCAGGACAGAAAAGTTGTGAGCTTTGGCTTTCAGGTGCAGTGTGTGGCGCACCCTGGGCACTCCGTGGGCATCCAGGGATTTCTGTGCTTGCACCTTTTCTGTTGGAGGAATCCTCATTGGTATCGGGTTTGGGGGGGCGAGCCGGCAATGGCGAGCGGGGCTGACCAAAGGGGGGACAGCAGCCCTGTTTCCCAGGACAGAAACCTTGTTAAGTTTGGCTTTCAGGTGCAGTGTGTGGCGCACCCTGGGCACTCCGTGGGCAGCCAGGGCTTTCTGTGCTGGCACCTTTTCCCTTCCAGGAATCCTCATTGGTATGAGGTTTAGGGGGGGGCGAGCCGGCAATTGCGGGCGGGGCTGACTAAAGGGGGGATAGCAGCCCTGTTTCCCAGGGCAGAAAGCCGGTGAGGTTTGGCTTTCAGGTGCAGTGTGTGGCGCACTCTGGGCACTCCGTGGGCAGCCAGGGCATTCTGTGCTGGCACCTTTTCCCTGCGAGGAATCTTCATTTGTAACGGGTTTGGATCGGGTGGCCGGCAGTGGCGGGCTGGGCTGAGTGAAAGGGGGACAGCAACCCTGTTTCCCAGGACAGAAAGCCGGTGAGGTTTGGCTTTCAGGAGCAGTGTGTGGAGAACCCTGGGCACTCCGTGGGCATCCAGGGCTTTCTGTGCTGGCACGTTTTCCCTTCGAGGAATCCTCATTGGTATCGGGTTTGGATCGGGTGGCCGGCAGTGGCGGGCGGGGCTGACCAAAGGGGGGACAGCAGCCCTGTTTCCCAGGACAGAAAGCTTGTTAAGTTTGGCTTTCAGGTGCAGTGTGGGGCGCATCCTGGGCACTCTGTGGGCATCCAGGGCTTTCTGTGCTTGCACATTTTCTGTTGGAGGTATCCTCATTGGTATGAGGTTTGGGGGGGCGAGTCGGCAATTACGGGCGGGGCTGACTAATGGGGCGACAGCAGCTCTGTTTCCCAGGACAGAAACCTTGCTAAGTTGGGCTTTCAGGTGCAGTGTGTGGCGCAGCCTGGGTACACCGTGGGCAGCCAAGGCTTTCTGTGCTGGCACCTTTTCCCTGCGAGGAATCCTGATTGATATCGGGTTTGGGGGGGCGAGCCGGCAATGGCGAGCGGGGCTGACCAAAGGGGGGACAGCAGCCCTGTTTCCCAGGACAGAAAGCTTGTTAAGTTTGGCTTTCAGGTGCAGTGTGTGGAGAACCCTGGGCACTCCGTGAGCAGCCAGGGCTTTCTGTGCTGGCACCTATTTCCTGCGAGGAATTCTCATTCGTATCGGGTTTGGGGGGGCGAGCCGGCAATGACGGGCTGGGCTGACCAAAGGTGGGACAGCAGTCCTGTTTCCCAGGAAAGAAAGGTTGTGAGCTTTGGCTTTCAGGTGCAGTGTGTGGCGCACCATGAGCACTCCGTGGGCAGCCAGGGCTTCCTGTGCTGGCACCTTTTCCCTTCGTGGAATTCTCATTGGTATCGGGTTTGGGGACCGAGCCGGCAGTGGCGGGCGGGGCTGACCAAAGGGGGGACAGCAGCCCTGTTTTCCAGGACAGAAAGGTTGTGAGCTTTGGCTTTCAGGTGTAGTGTATGGCGAAGACTGGGAATTCCGTGGGCAGCCAGGGCTTTCTGTGCTGGCACCTTTTCCCTGCGAGGAATCTTCATTTGTAACGGGTTTGGATCGGGTGGCCGGCAGTGGCGGGCGGGGCTGACCAAAGGGGGGACAGCAGCCCTGTTTCCCAGGACAGAAACCTTGTGAGTTTTGGCTTTCAGGTGCAGTGTGTGTAGAACCCTGGGCACTCCGTGGACATCCAGGGATTTCTGTGCTGGCACCTTTTCACTTCGAGGAATCCTCATTGGTATCGGGTTTGGGGGGGCGAGCCGGCAATTACGGGCGAGGCTCACTACAGGGGGGACAGCAGCCTTGTTTCCCAGGACAGAAACCTTGTTAAGTGTGGCTTTCAGGTGCAGTGTGTGGAGAACCCTGGGCACTCCGTGGGCAGCCAGGGCTTTCTGTGCTGGCACCTTTTCCTTTCGAGGAATCCTCGTTGGTATGAGGTTTGGGGGGGGCGAGCCGGCAATGGCGGGCGGGGCTGACTAAAGGGGGGACAGCAGCCCTGTTTCCCAGGACAGAAAAGTTGTGAGCTTTGGCTTTCAGGTGCAGTGTGTGGCGCACCCTGGGCACTCCGTGGGCATCCAGGGATTTCTGTGCTTGCACCTTTTCTGTTGGAGGAATCCTCATTGGTATGAGGTTTGGGGGGGGCGTGCCGGCAATGGCGGGCGGGGCTGACCAAAGGGGGGCTAGCAGTCCTGTTTCCCAGGACAGAAAGGTTGTGAGCTTTGGCTTTCAGGTGCAGTGTGGGGCGCATCCTGGGCACTCCGTGGGCATCCAGGGCTTTCTGGTCTGGCACCTTTTCCCTTCCAGGAATCCTCATTGGTATCGGGTTTGGGGGGGCGAGCCGGCAATGGCGAGCGGGGCTGACCAAAGGGGGGACAGCAGCCCTGTTTCCCAGGACAGAAACCTTGTTAAGTTTGGCTTTCAGGTGCAGTGTGTGGCGCACCCTGGGCACTCCGTGGGCAGCCAGGGCTTTCTGTGCTGGCACCTTTTCCCTTCCAGGAATCCTCATTGGTATGAGATTTAGGGGGGGGGCGAGCCGGCAATTGCGGGCGGGGCTGACTAAAGGGGGGACAGCAGCCCTGTTTCCCAGGACAGAAAAGTTGTGAGCTTTGGGTTTCAGGTGCAGTGTGTGGCGCACCCTGGGCACTCCGTGGGCATCCAGGGATTTCTGTGCTGGCACCTTTTCTGTTGGAGGAATCCTCATTGGTATGAGGTTTAGGGGGGGGCGAGCCGGCAATTGCGGGCGGGGCTGACTAAAGGGGGGATAGCAGCCCTGTTTCCCAGGGCAGAAAGCCGGTGAGGTTTGGCTTTCAGGTGCAGTGTGTGGCGCACTCTGGGCACTCCGTGGTCAGCCAGGGCATTCTGTGCTGGCACCTTTTCCCTGCGTGGAATCTTCATTTGTAACGGGTTTGGATCGGGTGGCCGGCAGTGGCGGGCTGGGCTGAGTGAAAGGGGGACAGCAACCCTGTTTCCCAGGACAGAAAGCCGGTGAGGTTTGGCTTTCAGGAGCAGTGTGTGGAGAACCCTGGGCACTCCGTGGGCATCCAGGGCTTTCTGTGCTGGCACGTTTTCCCTTCGAGGAATCCTCATTGGTATCGGGTTTGGATCGGGTGGCCGGCAGTGGTGGGCGGGGCTGACCAAAGGGGGGACAGCAGCCCTGTTTCCCAGGACAGAAAGCTTGTTAAGTTTGGCTTTCAGGTGCAGTGTGGGGCGCATCCTGGGCACTCTGTGGGCATCCAGGGCTTTCTGTGCTTGCACATTTTCTGTTGGAGGTATCCTCATTGGTATGAGGTTTGGGGGGGCGAGTCGGCAATTACGGGCGGGGCTGACTAATGGGGCGACAGCAGCTCTGTTTCCCAGGACAGAAACCTTGCTAAGTTGGGCTTTCAGGTGCAGTGTGTGGCGCAGCCTGGGTACACCGTGGGCAGCCAAGGCTTTCTGTGCTGGCACCTTTTCCCTGCGAGGAATCCTGATTGATATCGGGTTTGGGGGGGGCGAGCCGGCAATGGCGAGCGGGGCTGACCAAAGGGGGGACAGCAGCCCTGTTTCCCAGGACAGAAAGCTTGTTAAGTTTGGCTTTCAGGTGCAGTGTGTGGAGAACCCTGGGCACTCCGTGAGCAGCCAGGGCTTTCTGTGCTGGCACCTATTTCCTGCGAGGAATTCTCATTCGTATCGGGTTTGGGGGGGCGAGCCGGCAATGACGGGCTGGGCTGACCAAAGGTGGGACAGCAGTCCTGTTTCCCAGGAAAGAAAGGTTGTGAGCTTTGGCTTTCAGGTGCAGTGTGTGGCGCACCATGAGCACTCCGTGGGCAGCCAGGGCTTCCTGTGCTGGCACCTTTTCCCTTCGTAGAATTCTCATTGGTATCGGGTTTGGGGACCGAGCCGGCAGTGGCGGGCGGGGCTGACCAAAGGGGGGACAGCAGCCCTGTTTTCCAGGACAGAAAGGTTGTGAGCTTTGGCTTTCAGGTGTAGTGTATGGCGAAGACTGGGAATTCCGTGGGCAGCCAGGGCTTTCTGTGCTGGCACCTTTTCCCTGCGAGGAATCTTCATTTGTAACGGGTTTGGATCGGGTGGCCGGCAGTGGCGGGCGGGGCTGACCAAAGGGGGGACAGCAGCCCTGTTTCCCAGGACAGAAACCTTGTGAGTTTTGGCTTTCAGGTGCAGTGTGTGTAGAACCCTGGGCACTCCGTGGACATCCAGGGATTTCTGTGCTGGCACCTTTTCACTTCGAGGAATCCTCATTGGTATCGGGTTTGGGGGGGCGAGCCGGCAATTACGGGCGAGGCTCACTACAGGGGGGACAGCAGCCTTGTTTCCCAGGACAGAAACCTTGTTAAGTGTGGCTTTCAGGTGCAGTGTGTGGCGCACCCTGGGCACTCCGTGGGCAGCCAGGGCTTTCTGTGCTGGCACCTTTTCCTTTCGAGGAATCCTCGTTGGTATGAGGTTTGGGGGGGGCGAGCCGGCAATGGCGGGCGGGGCTGACTAAAGGGGGGACAGCAGCCCTGTTTCCCAGGACAGAAAAGTTGTGAGCTTTGGCTTTCAGGTGCAGTGTGTGGCGCACCCTGGGCACTCCGTGGGCATCCAGGGATTTCTGTGCTTGCACCTTTTCTGT
Source organism: Pseudopipra pipra (assembly GCF_036250125.1). NCBI lineage: Eukaryota > Metazoa > Chordata > Aves > Passeriformes > Pipridae > Pseudopipra > Pseudopipra pipra. The sequence goes on from NW_026990603.1 coordinate 41,455, forward strand.
TGGAGGAATCCTCATTGGTATGAGGTTTGGGGGGGGCGTGCCGGCAATGGCGAGCGGGGCTGACCAAAGGGGGGATAGCAGTCCTGTTTCCCAGGACAGAAAGGTTGTGAGCTTTGGCTTTCAGGTGCAGTGTGGGGCGCATCCTGGGCACTCCGTGGGCATCCAGGGCTTTCTGGTCTGGCACCTTTTCCCTTCCAGGAATCCTCATTGGTATCGGGTTTGGGGGGGCGAGCCGGCAATGGCGAGCGGGGCTGACCAAAGGGGGGACAGCAGCCCTGTTTCCCAGGACAGAAAGGTTGTGAGCTTTGGCTTTCAGGTGCAGTGTGTGGCGCATCCTGGGCACTCCGTGGGCATCCAGGGCTTTCTGGTCTGGCACCTTTTCTGTTGGAGGAATCCTCATTGGTATCGGGTTTGGGGGGGCGAGCCGGCAATGGCGAGCGGGGCTGACCAAAGGGGGGACAGCAGCCCTGTTTCCCAGGACAGAAACCTTGTTAAGTGTGGCTTTCAGGTGCAGTGTGTGGCGCACCCTGGGCACTCCGTGGGCAGCCAGGGCTTTCTGTGCTGGCACCTTTTCCCTTCCAGGAATCCTCATTGGTATGAGGTTTAGGGGGGGTCGAGCCGGCAATTGCGGGCGGGGCTGACTAAAGGGGGGATAGCAGCCCTGTTTCCCAGGGCAGAAAGCCGGTGAGGTTTGGCTTTCAGGTGCAGTGTGTGGCGCACTCTGGGCACTCCGTGGGCAGCCAGGGCATTCTGTGCTGGCACCTTTTCCCTGCGTGGAATCTTCATTTGTAACGGGTTTGGATCGGGTGGCCGGCAGTGGCGGGCTGGGCTGAGTGAAAGGGGGACAGCAACCCTGTTTCCCAGGACAGAAAGCCGGTGAGGTTTGGCTTTCAGGAGCAGTGTGTGGAGAACCCTGGGCACTCCGTGGGCATCCAGGGCTTTCTGTGCTGGCACGTTTTCCCTTCGAGGAATCCTCATTGGTATCGGGTTTGGATCGGGTGGCCGGCAGTGGCGGGCGGGGCTGACCAAAGGGGGGACAGCAGCCCTGTTTCCCAGGACAGAAAGCTTGTTAAGTTTGGCTTTCAGGTGCAGTGTGGGGCGCATCCTGGGCACTCTGTGGGCATCCAGGGCTTTCTGTGCTTGCACATTTTCTGTTGGAGGTATCCTCATTGGTATGAGGTTTGGGGGGGCGAGTCGGCAATTACGGGCGGGGCTGACTAATGGGGCGACAGCAGCTCTGTTTCCCAGGACAGAAACCTTGCTAAGTTGGGCTTTCAGGTGCAGTGTGTGGCGCAGCCTGGGTACACCGTGGGCAGCCAAGGCTTTCTGTGCTGGCACCTTTTCCCTGCGAGGAATCCTGATTGATATCGGGTTTGGGGGGGCGAGCCGGCAATGGCGAGCGGGGCTGACCAAAGGGGGGACAGCAGCCCTGTTTCCCAGGACAGAAAGCTTGTTAAGTTTGGCTTTCAGGTGCAGTGTGTGGAGAACCCTGGGCACTCCGTGAGCAGCCAGGGCTTTCTGTGCTGGCACCTATTTCCTGCGAGGAATTCTCATTCGTATCGGGTTTGGGGGGGCGAGCCGGCAATGACGGGCTGGGCTGACCAAAGGTGGGACAGCAGTCCTGTTTCCCAGGAAAGAAAGGTTGTGAGCTTTGGCTTTCAGGTGCAGTGTGTGGCGCACCATGAGCACTCCGTGGGCAGCCAGGGCTTCCTGTGCTGGCACCTTTTCCCTTCGTAGAATTCTCATTGGTATCGGGTTTGGGGACCGAGCCGGCAGTGGCGGGCGGGGCTGACCAAAGGGGGGACAGCAGCCCTGTTTTCCAGGACAGAAAGGTTGTGAGCTTTGGCTTTCAGGTGTAGTGTATGGCGAAGACTGGGAATTCCGTGGGCAGCCAGGGCTTTCTGTGCTGGCACCTTTTCCCTGCGAGGAATCTTCATTTGTAACGGGTTTGGATCGGGTGGCCGGCAGTGGCGGGCGGGGCTGACCAAAGGGGGGACAGCAGCCCTGTTTCCCAGGACAGAAACCTTGTGAGTTTTGGCTTTCAGGTGCAGTGTGTGTAGAACCCTGGGCACTCCGTGGACATCCAGGGATTTCTGTGCTGGCACCTTTTCACTTCGAGGAATCCTCATTGGTATCGGGTTTGGGGGGGCGAGCCGGCAATTACGGGCGAGGCTCACTACAGGGGGGACAGCAGCCTTGTTTCCCAGGACAGAAACCTTGTTAAGTGTGGCTTTCAGGTGCAGTGTGTGGCGCACCCTGGGCACTCCGTGGGCAGCCAGGGCTTTCTGTGCTGGCACCTTTTCCTTTCGAGGAATCCTCGTTGGTATGAGGTTTGGGGGGGGCGAGCCGGCAATGGCGGGCGGGGCTGACTAAAGGGGGGACAGCAGCCCTGTTTCCCAGGACAGAAAAGTTGTGAGCTTTGGCTTTCAGGTGCAGTGTGTGGCACACCCTGGGCACTCCGTGGGCATCCAGGGCTTTCTGTGCTTGCACCTTTTCTGTTGGAGGAATCCTCATTGGTATGAGGTTTGGGGGGGGCGTGCCGGCAATGGCGGGCGGGGCTGACCAAAGGGGGGATAGCAGTCCTGTTTCCCAGGACAGAAAGGTTGTGAGCTTTGGCTTTCAGGTGCAGTGTGTGGCGCATCCTGGGCACTCCGTGGGCATCCAGGGCTTTCTCGTCTGGCACCTTTTCTGTTGGAGGAATCCTCATTGGTATCGGGTTTGGGGGGGCGAGCCGGCAATGGCGAGCGGGGCTGACCAAAGGGGGCACAGCAGCCCTGTTTCCCAGGACAGAAACCTTGTTAAGTTTGGCTTTCAGGTGCAGTGTGTGGCGCACCCTGGGCACTCCGTGGGCAGCCAGGGCTTTCTGTGCTGGCACCTTTTCCCTTCCAGGAATCCTCATTGGTATGAGGTTTAGGGGGGGTCGAGCCGGCAATTGCGGGCGGGGCTGACTAAAGGGGGGATAGCAGCCCTGTTTCCCAGGGCAGAAAGCCGGTGAGGTTTGGCTTTCAGGTGCAGTGTGTGGCGCACTCTGGGCACTCCGTGGGCAGCCAGGGCATTCTGTGCTGGCACCTTTTCCCTGCGTGGAATCTTCATTTGTAACGGGTTTGGATCGGGTGGCCGGCAGTGGCGGGCTGGGCTGAGTGAAAGGGGGACAGCAACCCTGTTTCCCAGGACAGAAAGCCGGTGAGGTTTGGCTTTCAGGAGCAGTGTGTGGAGAACCCTGGGCACTCCGTGGGCATCCAGGGCTTTCTGTGCTGGCACGTTTTCCCTTCGAGGAATCCTCATTGGTATCGGGTTTGGATCGGGTGGCCGGCAGTGGCGGGCGGGGCTGACCAAAGGGGGGACAGCAGCCCTGTTTCCCAGGACAGAAAGCTTGTTAAGTTTGGCTTTCAGGTGCAGTGTGGGGCGCATCCTGGGCACTCTGTGGGCATCCAGGGCTTTCTGTGCTTGCACATTTTCTGTTGGAGGTATCCTCATTGGTATGAGGTTTGGGGGGGCGAGTCGGCAATTACGGGCGGGGCTGACTAATGGGGCGACAGCAGCTCTGTTTCCCAGGACAGAAACCTTGCTAAGTTGGGCTTTCAGGTGCAGTGTGTGGCGCAGCCTGGGTACACCGTGGGCAGCCAAGGCTTTCTGTGCTGGCACCTTTTCCCTGCGAGGAATCCTGATTGATATCGGGTTTGGGGGGGCGAGCCGGCAATGGCGAGCGGGGCTGACCAAAGGGGGGACAGCAGCCCTGTTTCCCAGGACAGAAAGCTTGTTAAGTTTGGCTTTCAGGTGCAGTGTGTGGAGAACCCTGGGCACTCCGTGAGCAGCCAGGGCTTTCTGTGCTGGCACCTATTTCCTGCGAGGAATTCTCATTCGTATCGGGTTTGGGGGGGCGAGCCGGCAATGACGGGCTGGGCTGACCAAAGGTGGGACAGCAGTCCTGTTTCCCAGGAAAGAAAGGTTGTGAGCTTTGGCTTTCAGGTGCAGTGTGTGGCGCACCATGAGCACTCCGTGGGCAGCCAGGGCTTCCTGTGCTGGCACCTTTTCCCTTCGTGGAATTCTCATTGGTATCGGGTTTGGGGACCGAGCCGGCAGTGGCGGGCGGGGCTGACCAAAGGGGGGACAGCAGCCCTGTTTTCCAGGACAGAAAGGTTGTGAGCTTTGGCTTTCAGGTGTAGTGTATGGCGAAGACTGGGAATTCCGTGGGCAGCCAGGGCTTTCTGTGCTGGCACCTTTTCCCTGCGAGGAATCTTCATTTGTAACGGGTTTGGATCGGGTGGCCGGCAGTGGCGGGCGGGGCTGACCAAAGGGGGGACAGCAGCCCTGTTTCCCAGGACAGAAACCTTGTGAGTTTTGGCTTTCAGGTGCAGTGTGTGTAGAACCCTGGGCACTCCGTGGACATCCAGGGATTTCTGTGCTGGCACCTTTTCACTTCGAGGAATCCTCATTGGTATCGGGTTTGGGGGGGCGAGCCGGCAATTACGGGCGAGGCTCACTACAGGGGGGACAGCAGCCTTGTTTCCCAGGACAGAAACCTTGTTAAGTGTGGCTTTCAGGTGCAGTGTGTGGCGCAGCCTGGGCACTCCGTGGGCAGCCAGGGCTTTCTGTGCTGGCACCTTTTCCTTTCGAGGAATCCTCGTTGGTATGAGGTTTGGGGGGGGCGAGCCGGCAATGGCGGGCGGGGCTGACTAAAGGGGGGACAGCAGCCCTGTTTCCCAGGACAGAAAAGTTGTGAGCTTTGGCTTTCAGGTGCAGTGTGTGGCGCACCCTGGGCACTCCGTGGGCATCCAGGGATTTCTGTGCTTGCACCTTTTCTGTTGGAGGAATCCTCATTGGTATGAGGTTTGGGGGGGGCGTGCCGGCAATGGCGGGCGGGGCTGACCAAAGGGGGGATAGCAGTCCTGTTTCCCAGGACAGAAAGGTTGTGAGCTTTGGCTTTCAGGTGCAGTGTGGGGCGCATCCTGGGCACTCCGTGGGCATCCAGGGCTTTCTGGTCTGGCACCTTTTCCCTTCCAGGAATCCTCATTGGTATCGGGTTTGGGGGGGCGAGCCGGCAATTGCGGGCGGGGCTGACCAAAGGGGGGACAGCAGCCCTGTTTCCCAGGACAGAAACCTTGTTAAGTTTGGCTTTCAGGTGCAGTGTGTGGCGCACCCTGGGCACTCCGTGGGCAGCCAGGGCTTTCTGTGCTGGCACCTTTTCCCTTCCAGGAATCCTCATTGGTATGAGGTTTAGGGGGGGGCGAGCCGGCAATTGCGGGCGGGGCTGACTAACGGGGGGACAGCAGCCCTGTTTCCCAGGGCAGAAAGCCGGTGAGGTTTGGCTTTCAGGTGCAGTGTGTGGCGCACTCTGGGCACTCCGTGGGCAGCCAGGGCATTCTGTGCTGGCACCTTTTCCCTGCGTGGAATCTTCATTTGTAACGGGTTTGGATCGGGTGGCCGGCAGTGGCGGGCTGGGCTGAGTGAAAGGGGGACAGCAACCCTGTTTCCCAGGACAGAAAGCCGGTGAGGTTTGGCTTTCAGGAGCAGTGTGTGGAGAACCCTGGGCACTCCGTGGGCATCCAGGGCTTTCTGTGCTGGCACGTTTTCCCTTCGAGGAATCCTCATTGGTATCGGGTTTGGATCGGGTGGCCGGCAGTGGCGGGCGGGGCTGACCAAAGGGGGGACAGCAGCCCTGTTTCCCAGGACAGAAAGCTTGTTAAGTTTGGCTTTCAGGTGCAGTGTGGGGCGCATCCTGGGCACTCTGTGGGCATCCAGGGCTTTCTGTGCTTGCACATTTTCTGTTGGAGGTATCCTCATTGGTATGAGGTTTGGGGGGGCGAGTCGGCAATTACGGGCGGGGCTGACTAATGGGGCGACAGCAGCTCTGTTTCCCAGGACAGAAACCTTGCTAAGTTGGGCTTTCAGGTGCAGTGTGTGGCGCAGCCTGGGTACACCGTGGGCAGCCAAGGCTTTCTGTGCTGGCACCTTTTCCCTGCGAGGAATCCTGATTGATATCGGGTTTGGGGGGGCGAGCCGGCAATGGCGAGCGGGGCTGACCAAAGGGGGGACAGCAGCCCTGTTTCCCAGGACAGAAAGCTTGTTAAGTTTGGCTTTCAGGTGCAGTGTGTGGAGAACCCTGGGCACTCCGTGAGCAGCCAGGGCTTTCTGTGCTGGCACCTATTTCCTGCGAGGAATTCTCATTCGTATCGGGTTTGGGGGGGCGAGCCGGCAATGACGGGCTGGGCTGACCAAAGGTGGGACAGCAGTCCTGTTTCCCAGGAAAGAAAGGTTGTGAGCTTTGGCTTTCAGGTGCAGTGTGTGGCGCACCATGAGCACTCCGTGGGCAGCCAGGGCTTCCTGTGCTGGCACCTTTTCCCTTCGTGGAATTCTCATTGGTATCGGGTTTGGGGACCGAGCCGGCAGTGGCGGGCGGGGCTGACCAAAGGGGGGACAGCAGCCCTGTTTTCCAGGACAGAAAGGTTGTGAGCTTTGGCTTTCAGGTGTAGTGTATGGCGAAGACTGGGAATTCCGTGGGCAGCCAGGGCTTTCTGTGCTGGCACCTTTTCCCTGCGAGGAATCTTCATTTGTAACGGGTTTGGATCGGGTGGCCGGCAGTGGCGGGCGGGGCTGACCAAAGGGGGGACAGCAGCCCTGTTTCCCAGGACAGAAACCTTGTGAGTTTTGGCTTTCAGGTGCAGTGTGTGTAGAACCCTGGGCACTCCGTGGACATCCAGGGATTTCTGTGCTGGCACCTTTTCACTTCGAGGAATCCTCATTGGTATCGGGTTTGGGGGGGCGAGCCGGCAATTACGGGCGAGGCTCACTACAGGGGGGACAGCAGCCTTGTTTCCCAGGACAGAAACCTTGTTAAGTGTGGCTTTCAGGTGCAGTGTGTGGAGAACCCTGGGCACTCCGTGGGCAGCCAGGGCTTTCTGTGCTGGCACCTTTTCCTTTCGAGGAATCCTCGTTGGTATGAGGTTTGGGGGGGGCGAGCCGGCAATGGCGGGCGGGGCTGACTAAAGGGGGGACAGCAGCCCTGTTTCCCAGGACAGAAAAGTTGTGAGCTTTGGCTTTCAGGTGCAGTGTGTGGCGCACCCTGGGCACTCCGTGGGCATCCAGGGATTTCTGTGCTTGCACCTTTTCTGTTGGAGGAATCCTCATTGGTATGAGGTTTGGGGGGGGCGTGCCGGCAATGGCGGGCGGGGCTGACCAAAGGGGGGATAGCAGTCCTGTTTCCCAGGACAGAAAGGTTGTGAGCTTTGGCTTTCAGGTGCAGTGTGTGGCGCATCCTGGGCACTCCGTGGGCATCCAGGGCTTTCTGGTCTGGCACCTTTTCTGTTGGAGGAATCCTCATTGGTATCGGGTTTGGGGGGGCGAGCCGGCAATGGCGAGCGGGGCTGACCAAAGGGGGCACAGCAGCCCTGTTTCCCAGGACAGAAACCTTGTTAAGTTTGGCTTTCAGGTGCAGTGTGTGGCGCACCCTGGGCACTCCGTGGGCAGCCAGGGCTTTCTGTGCTGGCACCTTTTCCCTTCCAGGAATCCTCATTGGTATGAGGTTTAGGGGGGGTCGAGCCGGCAATTGCGGGCGGGGCTGACTAAAGGGGGGATAGCAGCCCTGTTTCCCAGGGCAGAAAGCCGGTGAGGTTTGGCTTTCAGGTGCAGTGTGTGGCGCACTCTGGGCACTCCGTGGGCAGCCAGGGCATTTTGTGCTGGCACCTTTTCCCTGCGTGGAATCTTCATTTGTAACGGGTTTGGATCGGGTGGCCGGCAGTGGCGGGCTGGGCTGAGTGAAAGGGGGACAGCAACCCTGTTTCCCAGGACAGAAAGCCGGTGAGGTTTGGCTTTCAGGAGCAGTGTGTGGAGAACCCTGGGCACTCCGTGGGCATCCAGGGCTTTCTGTGCTGGCACGTTTTCCCTTCGAGGAATCCTCATTGGTATCGGGTTTGGATCGGGTGGCCGGCAGTGGCGGGCGGGGCTGACCAAAGGGGGGACAGCAGCCCTGTTTCCCAGGACAGAAAGCTTGTTAAGTTTGGCTTTCAGGTGCAGTGTGGGGCGCATCCTGGGCACTCTGTGGGCATCCAGGGCTTTCTGTGCTTGCACATTTTCTGTTGGAGGTATCCTCATTGGTATGAGGTTTGGGGGGGCGAGTCGGCAATTACGGGCGGGGCTGACTAATGGGGCGACAGCAGCTCTGTTTCCCAGGACAGAAACCTTGCTAAGTTGGGCTTTCAGGTGCAGTGTGTGGCGCAGCCTGGGTACACCGTGGGCAGCCAAGGCTTTCTGTGCTGGCACCTTTTCCCTGCGAGGAATCCTGATTGATATCGGGTTTGGGGGGGCGAGCCGGCAATGGCGAGCGGGGCTGACCAAAGGGGGGACAGCAGCCCTGTTTCCCAGGACAGAAAGCTTGTTAAGTTTGGCTTTCAGGTGCAGTGTGTGGAGAACCCTGGGCACTCCGTGAGCAGCCAGGGCTTTCTGTGCTGGCACCTATTTCCTGCGAGGAATTCTCATTCGTATCGGGTTTGGGGGGGCGAGCCGGCAATGACGGGCTGGGCTGACCAAAGGTGGGACAGCAGTCCTGTTTCCCAGGAAAGAAAGGTTGTGAGCTTTGGCTTTCAGGTGCAGTGTGTGGCGCACCATGAGCACTCCGTGGGCAGCCAGGGCTTCCTGTGCTGGCACCTTTTCCCTTCGTGGAATTCTCATTGGTATCGGGTTTGGGGACCGAGCCGGCAGTGGCGGGCGGGGCTGACCAAAGGGGGGACAGCAGCCCTGTTTTCCAGGACAGAAAGGTTGTGAGCTTTGGCTTTCAGGTGTAGTGTATGGCGAAGACTGGGAATTCCGTGGGCAGCCAGGGCTTTCTGTGCTGGCACCTTTTCCCTGCGAGGAATCTTCATTTGTAACGGGTTTGGATCGGGTGGCCGGCAGTGGCGGGCGGGGCTGACCAAAGGGGGGACAGCAGCCCTGTTTCCCAGGACAGAAACCTTGTGAGTTTTGGCTTTCAGGTGCAGTGTGTGTAGAACCCTGGGCACTCCGTGGACATCCAGGGATTTCTGTGCTGGCACCTTTTCACTTCGAGGAATCCTCATTGGTATCGGGTTTGGGGGGGCGAGCCGGCAATTACGGGCGAGGCTCACTACAGGGGGGACAGCAGCCTTGTTTCCCAGGACAGAAACCTTGTTAAGTGTGGCTTTCAGGTGCAGTGTGTGGCGCAGCCTGGGCACTCCGTGGGCAGCCAGGGCTTTCTGTGCTGGCACCTTTTCCTTTCGAGGAATCCTCGTTGGTCTGAGGTTTGGGGGGGGCGAGCCGGCAATGGCGGGCGGGGCTGACTAAAGGGGGGACAGCAGCCCTGTTTCCCAGGACAGAAAAGTTGTGAGCTTTGGCTTTCAGGTGCAGTGTGTGGCGCACCCTGGGCACTCCGTGGGCATCCAGGGATTTCTGTGCTTGCACCTTTTCTGTTGGAGGAATCCTCATTGGTATGAGGTTTGGGGGGGGCGTGCCGGCAATGGCGGGCGGGGCTGACCAAAGGGGGGACAGCAGCCCTGTTTCCCAGGACAGAAACCTTGTTAAGTTTGGCTTTCAGGTGCAGTGTGTGGCGCACCCTGGGCACTCCGTGGGCAGCCAGGGCTTTCTGTGCTGGCACCTTTTCCCTTCCAGGAATCCTCATTGGTATGAGGTTTAGGGGGGGGCGAGCCGGCAATTGCGGGCGGGGCTGACTAACGGGGGGACAGCAGCCCTGTTTCCCAGGGCAGAAAGCCGGTGAGGTTTGGCTTTCAGGTGCAGTGTGTGGCGCACTCTGGGCACTCCGTGGGCAGCCAGGGCATTCTGTGCTGGCACCTTTTCCCTGCGTGGAATCTTCATTTGTAACGGGTTTGGATCGGGTGGCCGGCAGTGGCGGGCTGGGCTGAGTGAAAGGGGGACAGCAACCCTGTTTCCCAGGACAGAAAGCCGGTGAGGTTTGGCTTTCAGGAGCAGTGTGTGGAGAACCCTGGGCACTCCGTGGGCATCCAGGGCTTTCTGTGCTGGCACGTTTTCCCTTCGAGGAATCCTCATTGGTATCGGGTTTGGATCGGGTGGCCGGCAGTGGCGGGCGGGGCTGACCAAAGGGGGGACAGCAGCCCTGTTTCCCAGGACAGAAAGCTTGTTAAGTTTGGCTTTCAGGTGCAGTGTGGGGCGCATCCTGGGCACTCTGTGGGCATCCAGGGCTTTCTGTGCTTGCACATTTTCTGTTGGAGGTATCCTCATTGGTATGAGGTTTGGGGGGGCGAGTCGGCAATTACGGGCGGGGCTGACTAATGGGGCGACAGCAGCTCTGTTTCCCAGGACAGAAACCTTGCTAAGTTGGGCTTTCAGGTGCAGTGTGTGGCGCAGCCTGGGTACACCGTGGGCAGCCAAGGCTTTCTGTGCTGGCACCTTTTCCCTGCGAGGAATCCTGATTGATATCGGGTTTGGGGGGGCGAGCCGGCAATGGCGAGCGGGGCTGACCAAAGGGGGGACAGCAGCCCTGTTTCCCAGGACAGAAAGCTTGTTAAGTTTGGCTTTCAGGTGCAGTGTGTGGAGAACCCTGGGCACTCCGTGAGCAGCCAGGGCTTTCTGTGCTGGCACCTATTTCCTGCGAGGAATTCTCATTCGTATCGGGTTTGGGGGGGCGAGCCGGCAATGACGGGCTGGGCTGACCAAAGGTGGGACAGCAGTCCTGTTTCCCAGGAAAGAAAGGTTGTGAGCTTTGGCTTTCAGGTGCAGTGTGTGGCGCACCATGAGCACTCCGTGGGCAGCCAGGGCTTCCTGTGCTGGCACCTTTTCCCTTCGTGGAATTCTCATTGGTATCGGGTTTGGGGACCGAGCCGGCAGTGGCGGGCGGGGCTGACCAAAGGGGGGACAGCAGCCCTGTTTTCCAGGACAGAAAGGTTGTGAGCTTTGGCTTTCAGGTGTAGTGTATGGCGAAGACTGGGAATTCCGTGGGCAGCCAGGGCTTTCTGTGCTGGCACCTTTTCCCTGCGAGGAATCTTCATTTGTAACGGGTTTGGATCGGGTGGCCGGCAGTGGCGGGCGGGGCTGACCAAAGGGGGGACAGCAGCCCTGTTTCCCAGGACAGAAACCTTGTGAGTTTTGGCTTTCAGGTGCAGTGTGTGTAGAACCCTGGGCACTCCGTGGACATCCAGGGATTTCTGTGCTGGCACCTTTTCACTTCGAGGAATCCTCATTGGTATCGGGTTTGGGGGGGCGAGCCGGCAATTACGGGCGAGGCTCACTACAGGGGGGACAGCAGCCTTGTTTCCCAGGACAGAAACCTTGTTAAGTGTGGCTTTCAGGTGCAGTGTGTGGAGAACCCTGGGCACTCCGTGGGCAGCCAGGGCTTTCTGTGCTGGCACCTTTTCCTTTCGAGGAATCCTCGTTGGTATGAGGTTTGGGGGGGGCGAGCCGGCAATGGCGGGCGGGGCTGACTAAAGGGGGGACAGCAGCCCTGTTTCCCAGGACAGAAAAGTTGTGAGCTTTGGCTTTCAGGTGCAGTGTGTGGCGCACCCTGGGCACTCCGTGGGCATCCAGGGATTTCTGTGCTTGCACCTTTTCTGTTGGAGGAATCCTCATTGGTATGAGGTTTGGGGGGGGCGTGCCGGCAATGGCGGGCGGGGCTGACCAAAGGGGGGATAGCAGTCCTGTTTCCCAGGACAGAAAGGTTGTGAGCTTTGGCTTTCAGGTGCAGTGTGTGGCGCACTCTGGGCACTCCGTGGGCATCCAGGGCTTTCTGGTCTGGCACCTTTTCTGTTGGAGGAATCCTCATTGGTATCGGGTTTGGGGGGGCGAGCCGGCAATGGCGAGCGGGGCTGACCAAAGGGGGCACAGCAGCCCTGTTTCCCAGGACAGAAACCTTGTTAAGTTTGGCTTTCAGGTGCAGTGTGTGGCGCACCCTGGGCACTCCGTGGGCAGCCAGGGCTTTCTGTGCTGGCACCTTTTCCCTTCCAGGAATCCTCATTGGTATGAGGTTTAGGGGGGGTCGAGCCGGCAATTGCGGGCGGGGCTGACTAAAGGGGGGATAGCAGCCCTGTTTCCCAGGGCAGAAAGCCGGTGAGGTTTGGCTTTCAGGTGCAGTGTGTGGCGCACTCTGGGCACTCCGTGGGCAGCCAGGGCATTCTGTGCTGGCACCTTTTCCCTGCGTGGAATCTTCATTTGTAACGGGTTTGGATCGGGTGGCCGGCAGTGGCGGGCTGGGCTGAGTGAAAGGGGGACAGTAACCCTGTTTCCCAGGACAGAAAGCCGGTGAGGTTTGGCTTTCAGGAGCAGTGTGTGGAGAACCCTGGGCACTCCGTGGGCATCCAGGGCTTTCTGTGCTGGCACGTTTTCCCTTCGAGGAATCCTCATTGGTATCGGGTTTGGATCGGGTGGCCGGCAGTGGCGGGCGGGGCTGACCAAAGGGGGGACAGCAGCCCTGTTTCCCAGGACAGAAAGCTTGTTAAGTTTGGCTTTCAGGTGCAGTGTGGGGCGCATCCTGGGCACTCTGTGGGCATCCAGGGCTTTCTGTGCTTGCACATTTTCTGTTGGAGGTATCCTCATTGGTATGAGGTTTGGGGGGGCGAGTCGGCAATTACGGGCGGGGCTGACTAATGGGGCGACAGCAGCTCTGTTTCCCAGGACAGAAACCTTGCTAAGTTGGGCTTTCAGGTGCAGTGTGTGGCGCAGCCTGGGTACACCGTGGGCAGCCAAGGCTTTCTGTGCTGGCACCTTTTCCCTGCGAGGAATCCTGATTGATATCGGGTTTGGGGGGGCGAGCCGGCAATGGTGAGCGGGGCTGACCAAAGGGGGGACAGCAGCCCTGTTTCCCAGGACAGAAAGCTTGTTAAGTTTGGCTTTCAGGTGCAGTGTGTGGAGAACCCTGGGCACTCCGTGAGCAGCCAGGGCTTTCTGTGCTGGCACCTATTTCCTGCGAGGAATTCTCATTCGTATCGGGTTTGGGGGGGCGAGCCGGCAATGACGGGCTGGGCTGACCAAAGGTGGGACAGCAGTCCTGTTTCCCAGGAAAGAAAGGTTGTGAGCTTTGGCTTTCAGGTGCAGTGTGTGGCGCACCATGAGCACTCCGTGGGCAGCCAGGGCTTCCTGTGCTGGCACCTTTTCCCTTCGTGGAATTCTCATTGGTATCGGGTTTGGGGACCGAGCCGGCAGTGGCGGGCGGGGCTGACCAAAGGGGGGACAGCAGCCCTGTTTTCCAGGACAGAAAGGTTGTGAGCTTTGGCTTTCAGGTGTAGTGTATGGCGAAGACTGGGAATTCCGTGGGCAGCCAGGGCTTTCTGTGCTGGCACCTTTTCCCTGCGAGGAATCTTCATTTGTAACGGGTTTGGATCGGGTGGCCGGCAGTGGCGGGCGGGGCTGACCAAAGGGGGGACAGCAGCCCTGTTTCCCAGGACAGAAACCTTGTGAGTTTTGGCTTTCAGGTGCAGTGTGTGTAGAACCCTGGGCACTCCGTGGACATCCAGGGATTTCTGTGCTGGCACCTTTTCACTTCGAGGAATCCTGATTGATATCGGGTTTGGGGGGGCGAGCCGGCAATTACGGGCGAGGCTCACTACAGGGGGGACAGCAGCCTTGTTTCCCAGGACAGAAACCTTGTTAAGTGTGGCTTTCAGGTGCAGTGTGTGGCGCAGCCTGGGCACTCCGTGGGCAGCCAGGGCTTTCTGTGCTGGCACCTTTTCCTTTCGAGGAATCCTCGTTGGTATGAGGTTTGGGGGGGGCGAGCCGGCAATGGCGGGCGGGGCTGACTAAAGGGGGGACAGCAGCCCTGTTTCCCAGGACAGAAAAGTTGTGAGCTTTGGCTTTCAGGTGCAGTGTGTGGCGCACCCTGGGCACTCCGTGGGCATCCAGGGATTTCTGTGCTGGCACCTTTTCTGTTGGAGGAATCCTCATTGGTATGAGGTTTGGGGGGGGCGTGCCGGCAATGGCGGGCGGGGCTGACCAAAGGGGGGATAGCAGTCCTGTTTCCCAGGACAGAAAGGTTGTGAGCTTTGGCTTTCAGGTGCAGTGTGGGGCGCATCCTGGGCACTCCGTGGGCATCCAGGGCTTTCTGGTCTGGCACCTTTTCCCTTCCAGGAATCCTCATTGGTATCGGGTTTGGGGGGGCGAGCCGGCAATGGCGAGCGGGGCTGACCAAAGGGGGGACAGCAGCCCTGTTTCCCAGGACAGAAACCTTGTTAAGTTTGGCTTTCAGGTGCAGTGTGTGGCGCACCCTGGGCACTCCGTGGGCAGCCAGGGCTTTCTGTGCTGGCACCTTTTCCCTTCCAGGAATCCTCATTGGTATGAGGTTTAGGGGGGGTCGAGCCGGCAATGGCGGGCGGGGCTGACTAAAGGGGGGACAGCAGCCCTGTTTCCCAGGGCAGAAAGCCGGTGAGGTTTGGCTTTCAGGTGCAGTGTGTGGCGCACTCTGGGCACTCCGTGGGCAGCCAGGGCATTCTGTGCTGGCACCTTTTCCCTGCGTGGAATCTTCATTTGTAACGGGTTTGGATCGGGTGGCCGGCAGTGGCGGGCTGGGCTGAGTGAAAGGGGGACAGCAACCCTGTTTCCCAGGACAGAAAGCCGGTGAGGTTTGGCTTTCAGGAGCAGTGTGTGGAGAACCCTGGGCACTCCGTGGGCATCCAGGGCTTTCTGTGCTGGCACGTTTTCCCTTCGAGGAATCCTCATTGGTATCGGGTTTGGATCGGGTGGCCGGCAGTGGCGGGCGGGGCTGACCAAAGGGGGGACAGCAGCCCTGTTTCCCAGGACAGAAAGCTTGTTAAGTTTGGCTTTCAGGTGCAGTGTGGGGCGCATCCTGGGCACTCTGTGGGCATCCAGGGCTTTCTGTGCTTGCACATTTTCTGTTGGAGGTATCCTCATTGGTATGAGGTTTGGGGGGGCGAGTCGGCAATTACGGGCGGGGCTGACTAATGGGGCGACAGCAGCTCTGTTTCCCAGGACAGAAACCTTGCTAAGTTGGGCTTTCAGGTGCAGTGTGTGGCGCAGCCTGGGTACACCGTGGGCAGCCAAGGCTTTCTGTGCTGGCACCTTTTCCCTGCGAGGAATCCTGATTGATATCGGGTTTGGGGGGGCGAGCCGGCAATGGCGAGCGGGGCTGACCAAAGGGGGGACAGCAGCCCTGTTTCCCAGGACAGAAAGCTTGTTAAGTTTGGCTTTCAGGTGCAGTGTGTGGAGAACCCTGGGCACTCCGTGAGCAGCCAGGGCTTTCTGTGCTGGCACCTATTTCCTGCGAGGAATTCTCATTCGTATCGGGTTTGGGGGGGCGAGCCGGCAATGACGGGCTGGGCTGACCAAAGGGGGGACAGCAGCCCTGTTTCCCAGGAAAGAAAGGTTGTGAGCTTTGGCTTTCAGGTGCAGTGTGTGGCGCACCATGAGCACTCCGTGGGCAGCCAGGGCTTCCTGTGCTGGCACCTTTTCCCTTCGTGGAATTCTCATTGGTATCGGGTTTGGGGACCGAGCCGGCAGTGGCGGGCGGGGCTGACCAAAGGGGGGACAGCAGCCCTGTTTTCCAGGACAGAAAGGTTGTGAGCTTTGGCTTTCAGGTGTAGTGTATGGCGAAGACTGGGAATTCCGTGGGCAGCCAGGGCTTTCTGTGCTGGCACCTTTTCCCTGCGAGGAATCTTCATTTGTAACGGGTTTGGATCGGGTGGCCGGCAGTGGCGGGCGGGGCTGACCAAAGGGGGGACAGCAGCCCTGTTTCCCAGGACAGAAACCTTGTGAGTTTTGGCTTTCAGGTGCAGTGTGTGTAGAACCCTGGGCACTCCGTGGACATCCAGGGATTTCTGTGCTGGCACCTTTTCACTTCGAGGAATCCTCATTGGTATCGGGTTTGGGGGGGCGAGCCGGCAATTACGGGCGAGGCTCACTACAGGGGGGACAGCAGCCTTGTTTCCCAGGACAGAAACCTTGTTAAGTGTGGCTTTCAGGTGCAGTGTGTGGCGCAGCCTGGGCACTCCGTGGGCAGCCAGGGCTTTCTGTGCTGGCACCTTTTCCTTTCGAGGAATCCTCGTTGGTATGAGGTTTGGGGGGGGCGAGCCGGCAATGGCGGGCGGGGCTGACTAAAGGGGGGACAGCAGCCCTGTTTCCCAGGACAGAAAAGTTGTGAGCTTTGGCTTTCAGGTGCAGTGTGTGGCGCACCCTGGGCACTCCGTGGGCATCCAGGGCTTTCTGTGCTGGCACCTTTTCCCTGCGTGGAATCTTCATTTGTAACGGGTTTGGATCGGGTGGCCGGCAGTGGCGGGCTGGGCTGAGTGAAAGGGGGACAGCAACCCTGTTTCCCAGGACAGAAAGCCGGTGAGGTTTGGCTTTCAGGAGCAGTGTGTGGAGAACCCTGGGCACTCCGTGGGCATCCAGGGCTTTCTGTGCTGGCACGTTTTCCCTTCGAGGAATCCTCATTGGTATCGGGTTTGGATCGGGTGGCCGGCAGTGGCGGGCGGGGCTGACCAAAGGGGGGACAGCAGCCCTGTTTCCCAGGACAGAAAGCTTGTTAAGTTTGGCTTTCAGGTGCAGTGTGGGGCGCATCCTGGGCACTCTGTGGGCATCCAGGGCTTTCTGTGCTTGCACATTTTCTGTTGGAGGTATCCTCATTGGTATGAGGTTTCGGGGGGCGAGTCGGCAATTACGGGCGGGGCTGACTAATGGGGCGACAGCAGCTCTGTTTCCCAGGACAGAAACCTTGCTAAGTTGGGCTTTCAGGTGCAGTGTGTGGCGCAGCCTGGGTACACCGTGGGCAGCCAAGGCTTTCTGTGCTGGCACCTTTTCCCTGCGAGGAATCCTGATTGATATCGGGTTTGGGGGGGCGAGCCGGCAATGGCGAGCGGGGCTGACCAAAGGGGGGACAGCAGCCCTGTTTCCCAGGACAGAAAGCTTGTTAAGTTTGGCTTTCAGGTGCAGTGTGTGGAGAACCCTGGGCACTCCGTGAGCAGCCAGGGCTTTCTGTGCTGGCACCTATTTCCTGCGAGGAATTCTCATTCGTATCGGGTTTGGGGGGGCGAGCCGGCAATGACGGGCTGGGCTGACCAAAGGTGGGACAGCAGTCCTGTTTCCCAGGAAAGAAAGGTTGTGAGCTTTGGCTTTCAGGTGCAGTGTGTGGCGCACCATGAGCACTCCGTGGGCAGCCAGGGCTTCCTGTGCTGGCACCTTTTCCCTTCGTGGAATTCTCATTGGTATCGGGTTTGGGGACCGAGCCGGCAGTGGCGGGCGGGGCTGACCAAAGGGGGGACAGCAGCCCTGTTTTCCAGGACAGAAAGGTTGTGAGCTTTGGCTTTCAGGTGTAGTGTATGGCGAAGACTGGGAATTCCGTGGGCAGCCAGGGCTTTCTGTGCTGGCACCTTTTCCCTGCGAGGAATCTTCATTTGTAACGGGTTTGGATCGGGTGGCCGGCAGTGGCGGGCGGGGCTGACCAAAGGGGGGACAGCAGCCCTGTTTCCCAGGACAGAAACCTTGTGAGTTTTGGCTTTCAGGTGCAGTGTGTGTAGAACCCTGGGCACTCCGTGGACATCCAGGGATTTCTGTGCTGGCACCTTTTCACTTCGAGGAATCCTCATTGGTATCGGGTTTGGGGGAGCGAGCCGGCAATTACGGGCGAGGCTCACTACAGGGGGGACAGCAGCCTTGTTTCCCAGGACAGAAACCTTGTTAAGTGTGGCTTTCAGGTGCAGTGTGTGGAGAACCCTGGGCACTCCGTGGGCAGCCAGGGCTTTCTGTGCTTGCACCTTTTCCTTTCGAGGAATCCTCGTTGGTATGAGGTTTGGGGGGGGGGCGAGCCGGCAATGGCGGGCGGGGCTGACTAAAGGGGGGACAGCAGCCCTGTTTCCCAGGACAGAAAAGTTGTGAGCTTTGGCTTTCAGGTGCAGTGTGTGGCGCACCCTGGGCACTCCGTGGGCATCCAGGGATTTCTGTGCTTGCACCTTTTCTGTTGGAGGAATCCTCATTGGTATCGGGTTTGGGGGGGCGAGCCGGCAATGGCGAGCGGGGCTGACCAAAGGGGGGACAGCAGCCCTGTTTCCCAGGACAGAAACCTTGTTAAGTTTGGCTTTCAGGTGCAGTGTGTGGCGCACCCTGGGCACTCCGTGGGCAGCCAGGGCTTTCTGTGCTGGCACCTTTTCCCTTCCAGGAATCCTCATTGGTATGAGGTTTAGGGGGGGGCGAGCCGGCAATTGCGGGCGGGGCTGACTAACGGGGGGACAGCAGCCCTGTTTCCCAGGGCAGAAAGCCGGTGAGGTTTGGCTTTCAGGTGCAGTGTGTGGCGCACTCTGGGCACTCCGTGGGCAGCCAGGGCATTCTGTGCTGGCACGTTTTCCCTTCGAGGAATCCTCATTGGTATCGGGTTTGGATCGGGTGGCCGGCAGTGGCGGGCGGGGCTGACCAAAGGGGGGACAGCAGCCCTGTTTCCCAGGACAGAAAGCTTGTTAAGTTTGGCTTTCAGGTGCAGTGTGGGGCGCATCCTGGGCACTCTGTGGGCATCCAGGGCTTTCTGTGCTTGCACATTTTCTGTTGGAGGTATCCTCATTGGTATGAGGTTTGGGGGGGCGAGTCGGCAATTACGGGCGGGGCTGACTAATGGGGCGACAGCAGCTCTGTTTCCCAGGACAGAAACCTTGCTAAGTTGGGCTTTCAGGTGCAGTGTGTGGCGCAGCCTGGGTACACCGTGGGCAGCCAAGGCTTTCTGTGCTGGCACCTTTTCCCTGCGAGGAATCCTGATTGATATCGGGTTTGGGGGGGCGAGCCGGCAATGGCGAGCGGGGCTGACCAAAGGGGGGACAGCAGCCCTGTTTCCCAGGACAGAAAGCTTGTTAAGTTTGGCTTTCAGGTGCAGTGTGTGGAGAACCCTGGGCACTCCGTGAGCAGCCAGGGCTTTCTGTGCTGGCACCTATTTCCTGCGAGGAATTCTCATTCGTATCGGGTTTGGGGGGGCGAGCCGGCAATGACGGGCTGGGCTGACCAAAGGGGGGACAGCAGCCCTGTTTCCCAGGAAAGAAAGGTTGTGAGCTTTGGCTTTCAGGTGCAGTGTGTGGCGCACCATGAGCACTCCGTGGGCAGCCAGGGCTTCCTGTGCTGGCACCTTTTCCCTTCGTGGAATTCTCATTGGTATCGGGTTTGGGGACCGAGCCGGCAGTGGCGGGCGGGGCTGACCAAAGGGGGGACAGCAGCCCTGTTTTCCAGGACAGAAAGGTTGTGAGCTTTGGCTTTCAGGTGTAGTGTATGGCGAAGACTGGGAATTCCGTGGGCAGCCAGGGCTTTCTGTGCTGGCACCTTTTCCCTGCGAGGAATCTTCATTTGTAACGGGTTTGGATCGGGTGGCCGGCAGTGGCGGGCGGGGCTGACCAAAGGGGGGACAGCAGCCCTGTTTCCCAGGACAGAAACCTTGTGAGTTTTGGCTTTCAGGTGCAGTGTGTGTAGAACCCTGGGCACTCCGTGGACATCCAGGGATTTCTGTGCTGGCACCTTTTCACTTCGAGGAATCCTCATTGGTATCGGGTTTGGGGGGGCGAGCCGGCAATTACGGGCGAGGCTCACTACAGGGGGGACAGCAGCCTTGTTTCCCAGGACAGAAACCTTGTTAAGTGTGGCTTTCAGGTGCAGTGTGTGGAGAACCCTGGGCACTCCGTGGGCAGCCAGGGCTTTCTGTGCTGGCACCTTTTCCTTTCGAGGAATCCTCGTTGGTATGAGGTTTGGGGGGGGCGAGCCGGCAATGGCGGGCGGGGCTGACTAAAGGGGGGACAGCAGCCCTGTTTCCCAGGGCAGAAAAGTTGTGAGCTTTGGCTTTCAGGTGCAGTGTGTGGCGCACCCTGGGCACTCCGTGGGCATCCAGGGCTTTCTGTGCTTGCACCTTTTCTGTTGGAGGAATCCTCATTGGTATGAGGTTTGGGGGGGGCGTGCCGGCAATGGCGAGCGGGGCTGACCAAAGGGGGGACAGCAGCCCTGTTTCCCAGGACAGAAACCTTGTTAAGTTTGGCTTTCAGGTGCAGTGTGTGGCGCACCCTGGGCACTCCGTGGGCAGCCAGGGCTTTCTGTGCTGGCACCTTTTCCCTTCCAGGAATCCTCATTGGTATGAGGTTTAGGGGGGGTCGAGCCGGCAATTGCGGGCGGGGCTGACTAAAGGGGGGATAGCAGCCCTGTTTCCCAGGGCAGAAAGCCGGTGAGGTTTGGCTTTCAGGTGCAGTGTGTGGCGCACTCTGGGCACTCCGTGGGCAGCCAGGGCATTCTGTGCTGGCACCTTTTCCCTGCGTGGAATCTTCATTTGTAACGGGTTTGGATCGGGTGGCCGGCAGTGGCGGGCTGGGCTGAGTGAAAGGGGGACAGCAACCCTGTTTCCCAGGACAGAAAGCCGGTGAGGTTTGGCTTTCAGGAGCAGTGTGTGTAGAACCCTGGGCACTCCGTGGGCATCCAGGGCTTTCTGTGCTGGCACGTTTTCCCTTCGAGGAATCCTCATTGGTATCGGGTTTGGATCGGGTGGCCGGCAGTGGCGGGCGGGGCTGACCAAAGGGGGGACAGCAGCCCTGTTTCCCAGGACAGAAAGCTTGTTAAGTTTGGCTTTCAGGTGCAGTGTGGGGCACATCCTGGGCACTCTGTGGGCATCCAGGGCTTTCTGTGCTTGCACATTTTCTGTTGGAGGCATCCTCATTGGTATGAGGTTTGGGGGGGCGAGTCGGCAATTACGGGCGGGGCTGACTAATGGGGCGACAGCAGCTCTGTTTCCCAGGACAGAAACCTTGCTAAGTTGGGCTTTCAGGTGCAGTGTGTGGCGCAGCCTGGGTACACCGTGGGCAGCCAAGGCTTTCTGTGCTGGCACCTTTTCCCTGCGAGGAATCCTGATTGATATCGGGTTTGGGGGGGCGAGCCGGCAATGGCGAGCGGGGCTGACCAAAGGGGGGACAGCAGCCCTGTTTCCCAGGACAGAAAGCTTGTTAAGTTTGGCTTTCAGGTGCAGTGTGTGGAGAACCCTGGGCACTCCGTGAGCAGCCAGGGCTTTCTGTGCTGGCACCTATTTCCTGCGAGGAATTCTCATTCGTATCGGGTTTGGGGGGGCGAGCCGGCAATGACGGGCTGGGCTGACCAAAGGGGGGACAGCAGCCCTGTTTCCCAGGAAAGAAAGGTTGTGAGCTTTGGCTTTCAGGTGCAGTGTGTGGCGCACCATGAGCACTCCGTGGGCAGCCAGGGCTTCCTGTGCTGGCACCTTTTCCCTTCGTGGAATTCTCATTGGTATCGGGTTTGGGGACCGAGCCGGCAGTGGCGGGCGGGGCTGACCAAAGGGGGGACAGCAGCCCTGTTTTCCAGGACAGAAAGGTTGTGAGCTTTGGCTTTCAGGTGTAGTGTATGGCGAAGACTGGGAATTCCGTGGGCAGCCAGGGCTTTCTGTGCTGGCACCTTTTCCCTGCGAGGAATCTTCATTTGTAACGGGTTTGGATCGGGTGGCCGGCAGTGGCGGGCGGGGCTGACCAAAGGGGGGACAGCAGCCCTGTTTCCCAGGACAGAAACCTTGTGAGTTTTGGCTTTCAGGTGCAGTGTGTGTAGAACCCTGGGCACTCCGTGGACATCCAGGGATTTCTGTGCTGGCACCTTTTCACTTCGAGGAATCCTCATTGGTATCGGGTTTGGGGGGGCGAGCCGGCAATGGCGGGTGGGGCTGACCAAAGGGGGGACAGCAGCCCTGTTTCCCAGGACAGAAACCTTGTTAAGTGTGGCTTTCAGGTGCAGTGTGTGGCGCAGCCTGGGCACTCCGTGGGCAGCCAGGGCTTTCTGTGCTGGCACCTTTTCCTTTCGAGGAATCCTCGTTGGTATGAGGTTTGGGGGGACGATCCGGTAATGGCGGGCGGGGCTGACCAAAGGGGGGACAGCAGCCCTGTTTCCCAGGACAGAAAAGTTGTGAGCTTTGGCTTTCAGGTGCAGTGTGTGGCGCATCCTGGGCACTCCGTGGGCATCCAGGGATTTCTGTGCTTGCACCTTTTCTGTTGGAGGAATCCTCATTGGTATGAGGTTTGGGGGGGGCGTTCCGGCAATGGCGAGCGGGGCTGACCAAAGGGGGGACAGCAGCCCTGTTTCCCAGGACAGAAAGCCCATGAGGTTTGGCTTTCAGGTGCAGTGTGTGGCGCACCCTGGGCACTCCGTGGGCAGCCAGGGATTTCTGTGCTGGCACCTTTTCTCTGCGAGGAATCCTCATTGGTGTGAGGTTTGGGGGGGACGAGCCGGCAATGGCGGGCTGGGCTGGCCAAACGGGGGACAGCAGCCCTGTTTCCCGGGACAGAAAGCCTGTTAAGTTTGGCTTTCAGGTGCAGTGTGTCGCGCTCCCTGGGCACTCCGTGGGCAGCCAGGGCTTTCTGTGCTGGCACCTTTTCCCTGCGTGGAATCTTCATTTGTAACGGGTTTGGATCGGGTGGCCGGCAGTGGCGGGCGGGGCTAAGTGAAAGGGGGGACAGCAGCCCTGTTTTCCAGGACAGAAACCTTGTGAGCTTTGGCTTTCAGGTGCAGTGTGTGGAGCACCGTGGGCACTCCGTGGGCATCCAGGGATTTCTGTGCTGGCACCTTTTCCCTTCCAGGAATCCTCATTGGTATCGGGTTTGGGGGGGCGAGCCGGCAATGGTGAGCGGGGCTGATCAAAGGGGGGACAGCAGCCCTGTTTCCCAGGGCAGAAAGCCGGTGAGGTTTGGCTTTCAGGTGCAGTGTGTGGAGCACCCTGGGCACTCCGTGGGCAGCTAGGGCTTTCTGTGCTGGCACCTTTTCCCTGCGAGGAATCCTCATTGATATCGGGTTTGGGGGGGCGAGCCGGCATTGGCGAGCGGGGCTGACCAAAGGGGGGACAGCAGCCCTGTTTCCCAGGACAGAAAGGTTGTGAGCTTTGGCTTTCAGGTGCAGTGTGTGGAGCACCGTGGGCACTCCGTGGGCATCCAGGGCTTTCTGTGCTGGCACCTTTTCCCTTCGAGGAATCAGTATTGGTATGAGGTTTGGGGCGGGCGAGCCGGCAATGGCGAGCGGGGCTGACCAAAGGGGGGACAGCAGCCCTGTTTCCCAGGACAGAAAGCTTATTAATTTGTCTTTCAGGTGTTGTGTGTGGAGAACCCTGGGCACTCCGTGGGCAGCCAGGGATTTCTGTGCTGGCACCTTTTCCCTTCGAGGAAGCCTCATTGGTATCGGGTTTGGGGGGGCGAGTCGGCAATTACGGGCGGGGCTGACTAAAGGGGGGACAGCAGCCCTGTTTCCCAGGACAGAAACCTTGTTAAGTTTGGCTTTCAGGTGCAGTGTGTGGCGCAGCCTGGGCACTCCGTGGGCAGCCAGGGCTTTCTGTGCTGGCACCTTTTTCCTGCGAGGAATTCTCATTTGTGTCGGGTTTGGACCCGGACGCTGGGGTCATGAGGGAAGACTCTAAAAGCTTCTTGTAAAAGTTTAAATAAGAAGAAAGAATCCCCGAGCTGTCCCTGTGAATTCCCTGATGGAGACAACCCCACTGCAGAGGAAGGGCACGTTCTACCGCTTGGTGCTTTTGAAACCAGAGTTCCTATTGGTTGGCCGTCAACAACGACCTTTCCCTCACAAATCCAAGGTCCCAGCTCCCGGTGGGACCCCTGACGGCCACCAGCCACAGCCAGCTTTGTCCCAGCTCCGGGAACACGGTGGCCACCAGCCTCTGGCCTGCTGATACACATTTGTATTTTGATTTTGAATTAACAGCACTTTCGGCTACTTTTATTATTGTTTTTAATTCTCCTAAGTCTGTATTTGCTTTGGAGGAGAGAATGAAAACTTGGGATGAAATGAAGTTGATCAGGATGGTGGAACAAAAAGGAAAAAATCAGAAAACATTTCAAATATTATTCAAGTGATTTTTTTTTTCCAGTAATACAAACCATGAAATTCCTTATAACATTATAGTATTTTACAGTTTTATGAAGCTTTCTATTGTGACTTTTATGGAATCAAAAGATGAAATGATATTTTAGCATTTATATTTTTCAAAATGAAAGGTATACTGAAAATAAAGTAGCTTTATGCATTTATGGGAGAGTTCATGTCCATTTTCGCTCCTTATGTGTCGAGTCTTGTCTGATTGAATTGAGATCTGAGGATCACTGTGGTGGTATGGGAGAGTGGCTGGCAATTTGGAAGCAGGCGTCCTTGGTTCGCCTGGATTGCCAAGGAGCAGCACGGAGATGAGCCCACTGGTGGCAGGGGTGTCACCTCCTTCAGGAAGCAGGCGGTGGGTGCAGGGGAGATGCAGCAGGTGGAGACCATGGAGAGGAAGGTCCTGGTGGAGCCCAGGGGCACCTGGCTGTAGCCGCTGGCGTACTCGTACAGATACCTGCGGCAGGGGCGGGATGAGGAGACCCGGCACACCGGGATCGGAAGCAGGAGCTGCGGGATTTAGGGGCGTTGGGGCTGCCCGGGGATGGGAGCCCTCTCCAGCTCCCGGGAACGGCGAGTCCGCACTGCAGGACTTGACCGACAGGGCCGAGGACTGCGGGAGGGACAAGTGGTTATGGCCACCCACGACACACTGTCTCATCCCAGCCGTGGTTTGGGGTCCATCCCCCGCTTTTGGGTCGCGCCCCGGGGCTGCAGTCCCGGCCGTGCCCACCGGGGTCACCGCTCTCCCGTGCCGCGGCACAGCCCCGGCTCCCCCGGCCCGAGCGGGACCGTGTCCCGTTCCCTGGGGGGGTCCCAGCCCCGCTATGGCCGCAGCGGTCCCGATCCCAGCCCCAATCCCACCTCGGTCCTCCCGCCGCGGGGCCCCCACTCCGCCTGCCGGGCGAGAGGCGGCACCGGCCAGGACCCGCAGCGGGCACGGGCGGGACCCGGCAACGAGCCCCGGGAACAAACCCCCGAGCACGGATCCCTGGCAACGAGCCCCTGGACTTAAGAGTAAGAGGTTTGAAATCCTCAAAAGCTCAGTGATGACAGAACAGTGTCACTGTGATGCCTTAAGCCCCTAATGGTTTTCATTTTTCTAATATTTGTAAGACTTATGAGTTTTATAAGTAGGTTTAAAAGCAGAAACCCCTTCCTTCTTTGTCCCTTGTCCCTTTCCCTTTCTCCAGTACCCTTGTTTATACATTCCCTAACCCTCTTACCCCATTCTGTGCTCCCCATATCAATCCTGCTTCTGAATACAGCAGAATTGTTTAGTCTTTTGTCAAGGCAAGGCCTAGACAGTTGACAGAACAGCATATCTGGGCCTAAACCACAGAATAGGTCAAAAACTAGGTAACAATGTGCCCTTTGTACTCTGATGAAGCTGAAGATGATGAAGTAGGTGGTCCCAAAAGACCCCAGACCCAATTCTCAGGGGGAGGGCCCGGGGCGGTCCAGAGGAAGGGCCAAAGGGTGGACACATCTGGGATTGGATGGATAATGTTATAAAAGGTAACCTTTCGGGCGCGGCCGGCGCGCGCGTCGTATACCATCTACTGCCTTGGCAAATAAACCCTTTCTTATCTCACCCCTAATTAACTGCTCCGGAGATTTTTTTCAGCACCAAAATACACCGGCAACACTGCCTTTATCAGCTCATCTCTAAATTCGTCATGTCACAAGAAGCTGTGCAGAAATACCCATCTCAACAAACATCTCCCAGAGCAGTCCCAATCCAAGTGTGCTTCACTTCAGCTGGGCACAAGCACCACTCCTGCTCACCTCCGTGCTGTGTTTGACAGTCTGACAGAACATTCCTTTGGGGAACCTGCTGGTTCCTGCTCAGGAGGAGGCTGATACACCAGACTTACTGCCTGAGGTACAAAACACTCTCCAGAGTAATCCCCCCAACAACTGTATCAGATAGAAACACATCCTCATCCTTAGAAATAACAATTGCAATGCCAAGGTTTCATGTTTTAAGCTCTCTGTCTCTCCCTCCAGAGTTCTCCTGGGAATGTAGGGATGGTGTTTAAGAGCAGCATAAGGAGAACTGACAGTCACTGTTCCACACTTTCCAGGATAGCAACACTGCCAAACTGAGCTTGTAACATAGACACTCTCAGGATAATTTGTATATCTCATTAAATGCTAATTCTTCATGAGAAGAATCAGGACAGAGAGGCTGATTTAACACCTAGAGGGATTCGTGGGCTACAATGAGGACACTGACCACAAGCCTGGTGCTCCTGAAAAGGGCAGGTATTGACCTGACAAGTGCCTCAGATCGATCTGTGACAAGAAGTGGGAGGTGCAGTTGGTACCAGAGTCACTGTCCCTTCACACACAGTTAGTCATTGGCCTGCAGAAAAGAAGGGGGTTCCTGCCTGCTGCTCTCCCCTGGCACTGCCCCGTTCCCTGGGAAAGTGCAGCTCTTGTCACTGCAGTGTAAAGGTGGGGAAAAGGCAGCGAGAGAAAGGCAGCCCAGCTTGGGGGGTGACCCTCCCTTCCTTCAGCTGCTGGGAAACGTGGCCGGGGTCCCTCAGAGGCACTCCAGCTGAGGAGCTGCACCACTGCCAGAGGGACTTGGCAGTGACGGGGCAAGGGCAGCTCCTAAAATGCCCAGCTGGAGGAACGAGCCGCCCAGGCTCCGCACCAAGCCCTGTGCAGGGCACTTGGGCTGCTGGGGAATGGCCCAGCAGGGAGGTTCTGCTCCTGCCAGCCCAGCTGTTGCTCCAACCGCATAGGAGGGGAGGTATTTTGTCAGGACAGTCGCTCATGGAATGGGTTGCCTGGGGAGGTTGTTGTATCCCCATCCGTGGAATGTTTCAAAACATGACTGGATCCCTCCCTGAGCAGCCCGGTCCGATCCCATTGGTGACTGTGGCCTGAGCAGGAGGTCAGACTTAGAGACCTTGAACTGTCTCTTCTGACCCAGATTCCTCTACAGTCCTGCAGCAGTGCTGGCTTCTTACAGTCCATGATACCTGTTGGTTCCACAGTCTGCAGAGAAGCTCCTTTGCCCAGCAGGCAGTCCTGGAATGCCCAGCCATCCATGGCAGAGATTCCCAGAGCTGCCACGTGCCCCAGCTGTCCCTGAGCCCCAGCTTTGGCCTCGGCACTGAAACGCTGCCAGGACCTGTCCCTGCTGTGCAGGTCCGTGAGGCTGCAGGACACGGTGTCACACAGCACACACGGCCACTGGGTCCTGCCAGCTCCTCCAGCCTGTGCTTCCTGATTGCCGGGGATTTTAGGGGCCACCTGTCTCCAGGGCTGGGCAGGGAAACAGAGATTTCCTGTGACTGGGAGCAACACAGGGCCTTGCCAAGGCAAGCGAATCGCCCGGGCTTCAGGTGCCCGTGTGCAATTCCATCTCCAGGCTCTCCCCCAGCAGCAGGTTCCTGTCACCAGTTCCCGATCTCCCTCAGCTGAGCGGGCGGGGCGGGGCCGCAGGGCCGGGCGGGCTGGGATTGGGCGGCGGCGCTCGAGCGCTGATTGGGCAGCGCTGCCGGCCCGCGGTATAAAGGGCCGGCGGGGCGGGTGCGGGCGGTTGTGTGTGAGGGCTGAGGGTGCGGCCCCGCTGCTGCCCGGGCTGCGGAGGGGAGAGCGCCTTGGCCGCCGGGTTATGGACCGGGGGAGCCGGGGGGCGTTTAGGGGCGCCTTGTGCTGGGCAGCGGGGGCCGGGTAAGCCCCTTACCTGCCGGGTGACCCCGGGGGGAGCCGTGGCAGGACTGCGGGGCTGGTGCTCTCTGGGTGGATCAAGTTTTGCTTTGGAATTCCAAACCCTTTCCCTGTGCAGGGTTAGGAGGCAAAGACTGCTTCAGCTTGGGTTTTTTTGGTGCTGGATTAACGCTTTTTGCTCGTTCTGTGTCCATTTGCAGCCTGGCTCGTGGTTTCCCCTGGGGCGGAGGCGAGTTGTGCTTCCTGCTGGGAGAGAGAAGGGCCTTGGGAAGCTGCTCCATGAGCCACAGCTGTGCCGAGCCCGGGAGTCTGTCCAGGTGAGAGCAGGGCTTATACTGCCAGGGAGGAGCTGGGTTTGCTGTTGAAACATGCCCATGCCTTTAAATGCAAGGACAGGCAGAAGCTGGGAGGGACCCTGAGCACATTTGAAAAGCCCTTGACTGTGGGAGGAGTGTCCAGGAGAAATGATTCCTTTTTTTGCAGGGAGGCAGTTTGTGAGGACAGGGGGGTTGCTGTGCTCTCTAGCAAAACTACTCCCCTTGGGATGTGCAGGGTGAGGAAATGTTGGCCCCGTGTGGGCTGGAGCAAAGGTGTGTGGGTGCCTGTGTGTGACACCCGTGGGTGTGCAGGAAGGGGGTTCTGGTGCCATTGGAGCTGCCAGGGAGCCAAAAGGGGCACAGTTGTCTGAAAAAGGTGAAAGCTCTGTTGGCCTCTGTTGACACCTGCACCAAAGGAGATGCAAATTTCCCCCCTCTTGGTTGCAGGCTTCACAAAGCTCCCAGGAAAGGAAGTTTTAGATTCCAACTCCCCTTTATGCTAAAGGTTTCCTTGCTCTCTCAGCAGGATGTCGAGTGCCACCGTGTCCCTGAGGTTCCCCTTTCTGCTGTTGGGAGAGCATGAGGTGGATGGAGAGGATCCCCAGCCATCTGCAGGCACAAGGGACTCGCACAACTGCGATTTTTCTCCAGCTCTCTTAAGGTGGACTTTCAGGGCACCATGGGTAATGTGCCAGCTCTCCTGCTGGAGTTTTTGTCTTCTGCTCTATTTGAACATAAAGAGTAAAAGTAAAGTCAGGTGTGTTCTGGAGTATGTTACACTCGTGCAAAGCTCCTTCCCTCTGTTTATTTTCTGTTCTGGAAAGCACAGTCTGGGGTTCCTGGGCACTTGCTATTAAATGATTCCATGAAAATAATTTTGTACTGAAAGGAGAAAGGAGCTGACTGTTTGAGATCAGATGTCACTGATAAAAGCTGTATGTTTTTTCGCTCAGTAAGCTTTTAAACTATCTCATAGTGTGTAGGAATGCCTGGCTTCTAAAACTCACCAGTTGAGTCTTAGAAGTTTCTTTGAAGAGCTGTTTTCAGGCAGCAAAATTGGCCCTGCAGGAGGGACTCTGTGCCTGCTCTCCCGTGGCTCCAAGGGATCTCTGGCCCTTCACGCCGGCACCGAGATTTTCTCGGGAAGGGCCTCAGATCCCCGGACCAGTCTGGGACACAGGCAAGATCCCCTTGCCTTTAGAAATGAGGCCTTCTTGTGGCTTCCTCCCCGTACATGTTGGTGGGTTCCAAAGAAGGCCTCTTGAAATGCCTTTTGGGCTGTCCATTGAAGCCTTGGGACCAAATTGGGCCCCTGGAGGGACAGTGCTGTTGGTGCCCCCGGGTTGGGGCACCCCGAGGACTCCAGCGCGCACCGAAAGGATTATTCGGGGAGATCCTCGGGGTGCCCGGCCCTGGGGAGCTCAAAGCAAGGTCCCTGCCATGGATTCAGGCATTGCTGAGAGTATCCCAGGGGTAGCTGTCCCTGCTAGACATGGAGCTCTCTAATGGGCTGGAATTGGGTGATAAAAGTGGTGCTCCAAGTGCCAAAGCAGTGTGGGATTGGGATTAAGAAATGAGCAGTGATGGTCCAATTGGCTGTTTTCTCTGCAATGTGACTGTGAGAGCTGCAGGAGTGCCAGGTGTGTGTTCCAGTCCCCAGCATTTGGTTTGCACATGTCCTGGTCAGACACAGGTCCAACTTCCTCAGTTCTTGACCCAAGAGAGGGAGAATGAAGGACTGGCAGTGTTAAGGTGATTGGTGTGACAGGGGTTAAATTGGGAAACCATTGGGGAATTCCTCAGTTTCCCTATTTGCCAAACTCACCCAAACCTGTGCTAGGAAGAGATTGAGTAGGAAAGTTGAGGCAGAAATGAAATTGAAAACTGGGGATATTGAAACAGTAATTGCTGGAAATAAATGTGTCCAAGCAGCAGCTCTTGTTGTGCAGGGAATAACTCCTGTCAGCAGCAAGGCCCCGACTGAAGTGGCAGCTGCAGTTGTTCCTGTGGTGTGGGCCAGTGGACTTCCAGGAGAGTGGAAGAGGGCAGAACCTGTAGGTATTACCCCTGATGTGGGATCTCTACTGGTAAGGCAAACCCAGTATCCTTTAAAATCAGAATGATAGCTTGGATTGGTTGCAGTAACAGCTAAATTGGCTCATCCTGGTTTGCTTGTAGGACGTGAATGCAAGAACCTGCCAAGAAAAGCAATGGCCAAGATGATTGATGAGTGCAGGACCTGAGAGAACCACCTTGAATGACAATCTCAAGGAGTTTCCAGTACTGGATATAAAAGATGGCCTTTGCTGCATCTCCTTGAACAAGGAAAGCCAAGAAATCTTTGCCTTTGAAGGAGAAAATCTGGGAAGCGGGAAGGAAGAAGAGAAGCCACCTGACTCCTCCCTTAGCCCCAGACAGCCCATGAACTGCCTTCCTGGGAATGGTAGGACGGGCTGGACTCTGGATTGCTCCCTCTGGATGTGTGGTAAGACTGTTATACCAGCTTTTAAAAACAGCCTGTAAGCATTTGCTGCCTTGGCTAGATGGTGCAAGGGCAGCCTTTAAGCAGCTAAAGCATTCCCTGAGGAGAGCTCTGGGTCTGCCAGATGTGTCAGAACTGTTGGAAGCATCTTTGGTGGGGAGGGCAAACAAAGGCCAAGGTGTGCAGTGACCCCCCTGACAAGGGACTTTGAGTTAATGGCATCCCTGCAAGTGAACTTTGTGGGCTGTTCCCCCTGTAGGCCAGGTGACAGTCCCAGCTACAGTGATGGGGAAAAATGGTAAAAGAGAGCCCCAAAAGCTGGAAATCCTCCTGGAGGCTCTTGGCAAAGAGAATTTCCTGAGTTGCCCCTGAAAGGACAGTGACAGCTTTTGAGTGCTGGTAGATCCTTTTAATAGATAGCCTTGAGCGTGTCCTTGTTGCACCAGGAGGCCTTGTCAAAGTCCCCATCTTCCAGGAGATATGCCTATTAAAGTTTCAAATGCTCTCCATATTCCTTTGTTGGCTTGAGGCTCTCCCCTCAGGAACTGCAGGAACTCCTGGTGCCGCCTGGGCCGATGGATTGGACGCCCCAGCCCCTCCGTTCCTTCCCAGCCCCTGGGGCCGTGTCCAGTGGTGGCACTGCCAGCCCTGCAGGTGAAGTGGGAAGGGCCTTTCCAGGTCTTGTGGATCCATTTATAGCAGTTGGCATTGCAGAAAGAGGATGTGGGGTCTCTTTTTCTTTAGTTAAAAAAGCTCCTTTTGATTGGTGAGCAGAACAAAGTGGATCCTTCAGAGTTCCCATCCGTGTTTGTGTCTCAGCCTGTGTTAGGATTCAGGGCTGTAGCTGTTGTTGTCACTGAGGAGTCAAACTCTGCTTTAAATCATGAGACACTGGCCTAATGGCCGAGTGTGAAGAATAAAGAGGGAATGCTGTCTGAGTGTTGAGATGTAACAAGGGCTAATCCTTTTTGCAGTGGGATGGAGCCTGGAAACTGCACAGAGCTGAGCCAAGGGATTGAAAGGGACCAACCAAGGGAGGTGAAGAAAGAAGGTAGACGGGAACTGAGGCAGTAGACAAGCACCTCTAAGTTACACTGTAAACAGGTGAGTTGTCATGAAATTCCTAAGATAGGCACTGAGGACTTTGAGGGCTCCAGACAGAGCAGACCTGGGAAGGCCCTCGGTGAAGCCCCTTGGAAACCTTGTAAGGGTAGGTGTGTATGGTAGTGAGTGTTGGAGAATGTCCTGAACATGGAACAGGAATGCAAGGAAGGAAAATAAACCCTCCTGTAATGCTGACCCCTGCCATCAGCTGCAGTGGAGATAGCTGTGTGTGCCCTTTGGGAGCTGATTGCCAGGATACGTGGCGGGCTGGGATCATGGCTGGGTGTTGTAAGCAAGGAATGCCTGGCTTCTAAACCTCTCCAACTGAGTCTTAGAGGCTTCTTTGAAGAGTTGTTTTCAGGCAGCAGAATTGGCCCCCAGGAGGGACTCTGTGCCTGCTCTCCCGTGGCTCCAAGGGATCTCTGGCCCTTCACGCCGGCACCGAGATTTTCTCGGGAAGGGCCTCAGATCCCCGGACCAGTCTGGGACACAGGCAAGATCCCCCTGCAGTTTAGGACCAAATTGGGCCCCTGGAGGGACAGTGCTGTTGGTGCCCCCGGGTTGGGGCACCCCGAGGACTCCAGCGCGCACCGAAAGGATTATTCGGGGAGATCCTCGGGGTGCCCGGCCCTGGGGAGCTCAAAGCAAGGTCCCTGCCATGGATTCAGGCATTGCTGAGAGTATCCCAGGGGTCCCTGTCCCTGCTAGACATGGAGCTCTCTAATGGGCTGTCATTGGGTGATAAAAGTGGTGCTCCAAGTGCCAAAGCAGTGTGGGATTGGGATTAAGAAATGAGCAGTGATGGTCCAATTGGCTGTTTTCTCTGGAATGTGACTGTAAGAGCTGCAGGAGTGCCAGGTGTGTGTTCCAGTCCCCAGCATTTGGTTTGCACATGTCCTGGTCAGACACAGGTCCAACTTGCTCAGTCCTTAACCCAAGAGAAGGAGAATTAAGGACTGGCAGTGTTAAGGTGATTGGTGTGACAGGGGTTAAACTGGGAAAACATCGGGGAATTCCTCAGTTTCCCTATTTGCCAAACTCACCCAAACCTGTGCTAGGAAGAGATTGAGCGGAAAAGTTGAGGCAGAAATGAAATTGAAAACTGGGGATATTGAAACAGTAATTGCTGGAACTAAATGTGTCAAAGCAGCGGCTCTTGTTGTGCAGGGAATAACTCCTGTCAGCAGCAAGGTCGTGACTGAAGTGGCAGCTGCAGTTGTTCCTGTGGTGTGGGCCAGTGGACTTCCAGGAGAGTGGAAGAGGGCAGAACCTGTAGGTATTACCCCTGATGTGGGATCTCTACTGGTAAGGCAAACCCAGTATCCTTTAAAATCAGAATGCCAGCTTGGATTGGTTGCAGTAACAGCTAAATTGGCTCATCCTGGTTTGCTTGTAGGATGTGAATGCAAGAACCTGCCAAGAAAAGCAATGGCCAAGATGATTGATGAGTGCAGGACCTGAGAGAACCACCTTGAATGACAATCTCAAGGAGTTTCCAGTACTGGATATAAAAGATGGCCTTTGCTGCATCTCCTTGAGCAAGGAAAGCCAAGAAACCTTTGCCTTTGAAGGAGAAAATCTGGGAAGCGGGAAGGAAGAAGAGAAGCCACCTGACTCCTCCCTTAGCCCCAGACAGCCCATGAACTGCCTTCTGGGAATGGTAGGACGGGCTGGACTCTGGATTACTCCCTCTGGATGTGTGGTAAGACTGTTATACCACCTTTTAAAAACAGCCTGTAAGCATTTGCTGCCTTGGCTAGATGATGCAAGGGCAGCCTTTAAGCAGCTAAAGCATTCCCTGAGGAGAGCTCTGGGTCTGCCAGATGTCTCAGAACTGTTGGAAGCATCTTTGGTGGGGAGGGCAAACAAAGGACAAGGTGTGCAGTGACCCCCTGACAAGGGACTTTGAGTTAATGGCATCCCTGCAAGTGAACTTTGTGGGCTGTTCCCCCTGTAGGGCAGGTGACAGTCCCAGCTGCAGTGATGGGGTAAAATAGTTAAAAGAGAACTCCAAAAGCTGGAAATCCTCCTGGAGGCTCTTGGCCAATAGAGTTTCCTGAGTTGCCCCTGAAAGAAGGACAGTGACAGCTTTTGAGTGCTAGTAGATGCTTTTAATAGATAGCCTTGAGTGTGTCCTTGTTGCACCAGTAGGCCTTGTCAAAGTCCCCATCTTCCAGGGGATCTACATATTGAAGTTTCAAATGCTCTCCATAATCCTTTGTTGTCTTGAGGCTCTCCCCTCAGGAACTGCAGGAACTCCTGGTGCCGCCTGGGCCGATGGATTGGACGCCCCAGCCCCTCCGTTCCTGCCCAGCCCCTGGGGCCGTGTCCAGTGGTGGCACTGCCAGCCCTGCAGTGGAAGTGGGAAGGGCCTTTGCAGGTCTTGTGGATCACATTTAGAGTAGCCAAAGTTGCAGAAAAAGGATGTTGAGTCTCTTCTTCTTGAGTTCAGAAAGCTCCTTTTGATTGGTGAGCAGAACAAAGTGGATCCTTCAGAGTTCCCATCCGTGTTTGTGTCTCAGCCTGTGTTAGGATTCAGGGCTGTCAGTTGTTGTCACTGAGGAGTCAAACTCTGCTTTAAATCATGAGACACTGGCCTAATGGCCAAGTGTCAAGAAAAAAGTGGGAATGCTATCTGAGTGTTGAGATGTAACAAGGGCTAATCCTTTTTGCAGTGGGATGGAGCCTGGAAACTGCACAGAGCTGAGCCAAGGGATTGAAAGGGACCAACCAAGGGAGGTGAAGAAAGAAGGAAGAAGGGAAGTGAGGCAGCAGCCAAGCAGCACCAAGTTCCTGTGTAAGCAGGTGAGTTGTGTTGAGGTTCCTCAGGCAGGCACTGAGGAGTTTGAGGGCTCCAGACAGAGCAGACCTGGGAAGGCCCTCGGTGAAGCCCCTTGGAAACCTTGTAAGGGTAGGTGTGTATGGTAGTGAGTGTTGGAAAACTTCCTGAGTAGGGATTAGGAATGCAGGGAAGGAAAATGAATCCTCTATTAATGCTACCATATCAGCTGCAGTGGAGATAGCTGTGTGTGCCCTTTGGGAGCTGATTGCCAGGACTCCTGGCGGGCTGGAATGATTGAAGAGCAGAGGAATAAAAGATTGCCTGGCTTCTAAAACTTATCAACTGAGTCTCGGAGGTTCTTGTAAGAAATTTTAGGTAACACCTGAACTTTTGTGTGTACTTCTGAGTTCAGCTGGAAAGAGATTGTCCAGGGAAGAGGAATCTTGCTCAGTGCAAGAAGTTGCCCTTGATGAACTTCCTATCT
Source organism: Pseudopipra pipra (assembly GCF_036250125.1). Taxonomy (NCBI): domain Eukaryota; kingdom Metazoa; phylum Chordata; class Aves; order Passeriformes; family Pipridae; genus Pseudopipra; species Pseudopipra pipra. The sequence goes on from NW_026990603.1 coordinate 76,110, forward strand.
GAGCTGATGCCCTTGGCAGGAGAAGTGCTCAGCAAGGAGGCTCTTTGCTCCTAGGCAGGAAGAAAGGTCAGTGCCCTTCCTCCCCAAGGCCCAGCCCAGCAGGGCTGGCAGGAGCTGCTGGTGTGGCTGCTCTTTGGGTTCTCAGCTGTGGCTGTGGGGTGGTGACCTCGTGTTCCTGCCTGTGCTCCAGGGCAGCCAAAAGCCCCAGCACAGCCCCTGGGCCTTTCTGGGAGCCTGAGCTATTGCAGTACTGGGGATGGGGGTTTGGGTTTTTGTTTCCCTAAAAGTAGAACCGTTGGGGGGGATCTCTTATCTCACAGTTGTTGTTGTTTTGATATCTTAATTAATTACAACTTTAGAAGAAAACCTTGTGTAACTTAGGAACTGACTTGCACTGGTTACACTGAAAGTGCCAAGGAGTTGTAGTGTCCACTGGATTGTTTGTATTGAAGCAGTTTGGTGTTTACAGAGGGATAATAACTCCTGTCAGCAGCAAGGTCCCGACTGAAGTGGCAGCTGCAGTTGTTCCTGTCATGTGGGCCAGTGGAATTCCAAGAAAATGGACAAGGACAGAAGCTGTAAGAATTCCCCCTAAGCCAGAATCTCTCCTGGTAAGGCAAACCAAGTATCCTTTAAAATTAGGAAGCCAAGCTGGATTGGTTCTAGTAAGAGCTAAATTTGCTGATCATGGTTTGATAGTAGAATGTGAATGGAAGGACTTGTAAAGAAAGGAAATGGGAAAGATGCTTGATTGCTGGGAGCAGAGGCTGGCAGACAGTGGCACTGGATGTTTGGTTGTGGTTGGGAATGAGCAGCTTGACCTGCCCAGGGTTGTCTGTGCTGGGGGTGGGTTTGGGTCCTGTGTGGCCACAGGTCTGTGCAGCAGCTGGAGCCTGGGCAGGTTTGGGGGCTGTGGTGTGCCAGGCTGCTGAGTGTGTTGTCCCTGTTTCCTTGGAGTGTCCCAGTGTCCCTGCTTGTCTGTTTGTTGCCCTGCAGGCAGAAGAGCCCAGGCCTGAGCTGGCTGAGTGTTGGTGTGACCCAGAGTGGGTGTCCCTGCCCTCGGGCCAGTCCCCAGAGCTGCCTTTGGCATCCCCTGCTGAAGGGTGGGAGCTGCCCAGAGCCAGCAGCATCCAGCTGGAGGATGCAGGAGGATGCAGCTCTGCTTTGCTGGGAGGTAAGAGGTGGGGTGCAGGAGCTGGCAGGGGTGTTCTGCAGACAGAGGGAGGGCAGGAGCAGGGGAATTGCAGGTGCAGCAGCTGTGTCAGTGCTGGATGGAGTCAGGCTGGGAAAGGGCCCTGAGTGTCAGGGCAGGGGAGAGCCCAGGGTGGCCCTGGGAGCCCTGGGGCTGTGACCAAGTGCAGTGGGCAAAGGAATGGGCACTGGAGAGCTGGGCAAACAGCTGGAGGAGTTGCAAGGAGAACCAGGAGACTGGAATCCAGGAGCAGCAGCTCCCTGTGTGTGTGTGTAGAACCAGGTGTACTGCAGCCCCCAGTGAGGTGGGAAATGAACCTCAGGAGGCTGGGAATGAGTCCCACACACTGGTTAAAGTGGGCTGGACTCTTCCCAAGTGTCTGAAAAGCTTTTCTTCAGCGTTACTTTATCAATTGAAAACTGGAGTGATTGTTGAGGTGTTGGCAGTTCTTTTCTTGTGTTTTTGGTGAGGTGTTGACTCAGTACCTTTCTTGGAGCTGCTGTTGGATGAAGAGGTGCCCCCAATTCACCTGTAAAGTCCTGGTTTTCTTCCCTGCTTCTCCCAGCTTGTCCAGGAGATGGAATTCCAGTGCTACAGTCTAGATGGGTGGTGGTGCTCCCAAAAGGAGCCTTTCAGCCCTCAGGACAAGTTTTGGTGCCACTGGAGCTGCTGGGAGAAGCATAAGGTTGGCAGTGAGAGGCCTGGAATGATGTTGCTGTGGCAGAGAAGAAATGAGCAGTGATGGTACAACTGACTATTTTCTCTTGAATATAATGGTAAGAGCTGCAGGAGTGCCAGGTGTGTGTTCCAGTCCCCAGCATTTGGTTTGCACATGTCCTGGTCAGACACAGGTCCAACTTCCTCAGTCCTTAACCCAAGAGAAGGAGAATTAAGGACTAGCAGTGTTAAGGTGACTGGTGTGACAGGGGTTAAATTGGGAAACCGTTGGGGAATTCTTCAGTTTCCCTATTTGCCAAACTCACCCAAACCTGTGCTAGGAAGAGATTGAGTGGAAAAGTTGAGGCAGAAATGAAATTGAAAACTGGGGATATTGAAACAGTAATTGCTGGAACTAAATGTGTCCAAGCAGCAGCTCTTGTTGTGCAGGGAATAACTCCTGTCAGCAGCAAGGTCGTGACTGAAGTGGCAGCTGCAGTTGTTCCTGTGGTGTGGGCCAGTGGACTTCCAGGAGAGTGGAAGAGGGCAGAACCTGTAGGTATTACCCCTGATGTGGGATCTCTCCTGGTAAGGCAAACCCAGTATCCTTTAAAATCAGCATGCCAGCTTGGATTGGTTGCAGTAACAGCTAAATTGGCTCATCCTGGTTTGCTTGTAGGATGTGAATGCAAGAACCTGCCAAGAAAAGCAATGGCCAAGATGATTGATGAGTGCAGGACCTGAGAGAACCACCTTGAATGACAATCTCAAGGAGTTTCCAGTACTGGATATAAAAGATGGCCTTTGCTGCATCTCCTTGAGCAAGGAAAGCCAAGAAACCTTTGCTTTTGAAGGAGAAAATCTGGGAAGCGGGAAGGAAGAAGAGAAGCCCCCTGACTCCTCCCTGAGCCCCAGACAGCCCATGAACTGCCTTCCTGGGAATGGTAGGACGGGCTGGACTCTGGATTGCTCCCTCTGGATGTGTGGTAAGACTGTTAGGGCAACTTTTCCAACAGCCTGTAAGCATTTGCTGCCTTGGCTAGATGGTGCAAGGGCAGCCTTTAAGCAGCTAAAGCATTCCCTGAGGAGGGCTCTGGGTCTGCCAGATGTGTCAGAACTGTTGGAAGCATCTTTGGTGGGGAGAGCAAACAAAGGACAAGGTGTGACCCCCTGACAAGGGACTTTGAGTTAATGGCATCCCTGCAAGTGAACTTTGTGGGCTGTTCCCCCTGTAGGGCAGGTGACAGTCCCAGCTACAGTGATGGGGAAAAATGGTAAAAGAGAGCCCCAAAAGCTGGAAATCCTCCTGGAGGCTCTTGGCCAACAGAGTTTCCTGAGTTGCCCCTGAAAGAAGGACAGTGACAGCTTTTGAGTGCTGGTAGATGCTTTTAATAGATAGCCTTGAGTGTGTCCTTGTTGCACCAGTAGGCCTTGTCCAACTCCCCATCTTCCAGGAGATATACCTATTAAAGTTTCAAATGCTCTCCATAATCCTTTGTTGGCTTGAGGCTCTCCCCTCAGGAACTGCAGGAACTCCTGGTGCCGCCTGGGCCGATGGATTGGACGCCCCAGCCCCTCCGTTCCTGCCCAGCCCCTGGGGCCGTGTCCAGTGGTGGCACTGCCAGCCCTGCAGGGGAAGTGGGAAGGGCCTTTCCAGGTCTTGTGGATCCATTTATAGCAGTTGGCATTGCAGAAAGAGGACCTGGGGTCTCTTTTTCTTTAGTTAAAAAAGCTCCTTTTGGTTGGCGAGCAGAACAAAGTGGATCCTTCAGAGTTCCCATCCGTGTTTGTGTCTCAGCCTGTGTTAGGATTCAGGGCTGTAGCTGTTGTTGTCACTGAGGAGTCAAACTCTGCTTTAAATCATGAGACACTGGCCTAATGGCCGAGTGTGAAGAATAAAGAGGGAATGCTGTCTGAGTGTTGAGATGTAACAAGGGCTAATCCTTTTTGCAGTGGGATGGAGCCTGGAAACTGCACAGAGCTGAGCCAAGGGATTGAAAGGGACCAACCAAGGGAGGTGAAGAAAGAAGGTAGACGGGAACTGAGGCAGTAGACAAGCACCTCTAAGTTACACTGTAAACAGGTGAGTTGTCATGAAATTCCTAAGACAGGCACTGAGGACTTTGAGGGCTCCAGACAGAGCAGACCTGGGAAGGCCCTCGGTGAAGCCCCTTGGAAACCTTGTAAGGGTTTGTGTGTATGATAGTGAGTGTTGGAGAATGTCCTGAACATGGAACAGGAATGCAAGGAAGGAAAATATACCCTCCTGTAATGCTGACCCCTGCCATCAGCTGCAGTGGAGATAGCTGTGTGTGCCCTTTGGGAGCTGATTGCCAGGATATGTGGCGGACTGGGATCATGGCTGGGTGTTGTAAGCAAGGAATGCCTGGCTTCTAGACTTCTCCAACTGAGTCTTAGAGGCTTCTTTGTAGAGCTGAGTTCAGGCAGCAGAATTGGCCCTGCAGGAGGGACTCTGTGCCTGCTCTCCCGTGGCTCCAAGGGATCTCTGGCCCTTCACGCCGGCACCGAGATTTTCTCGGGAAGGGCCTCAGATCCCCGGACCAGTCTGGGACACAGGCAAGATCCCCCTGCCTTTAGAAATGAGGCCTTCTTGTGGCTTCCTCCCTGTACACGTTGGTGGGTTCCAAAGAAGGCCTCTTGAAACCCCTTTTGGGCTGTCCATTGAAGGCTTGGGACCAAATTGGCCCCCTGGAGGGACAGTGCTGTTGGTGCCCCCCGGGTTGGGGCACCCCGAGGACTCCAGCGCGCACCGAAAGGATTATTCGGGGAGATCCTCGGGGTGCCCGGCCCTGGGGAGCTCAAAGCAAGGTCCCTGCCATGGATTCAGGCATTGCTGAGAGTATCCCAGGGGTCCCTGTCCCTGCTAGACATAGAGCTCTCTAATGGACTGTAATTGGGTTCTAAAAGTGGTGCTCCAAGTGCCAAAGAAGTGTGGGATTGGGATTAAGAAATGAGCAGTGATGGTCCAATTGGCTGTTTTCTCTGGAATGTGACTGTAAGAGCTGCAGGAGTGCCAGGTGTGTGTTCCAGTCCCCAGCATTTGGTTTGCACATGTCCTGGTCAGACACAGGTCCAACTTCCTTAGTCCTTAACCCAGTAGAGGGAGAATGAAGGACTGGCAGTGTTAAGGTGATTGGTGTGACAGGGGTTAAACTGGGAAAACATCGGGGAATTCCTCAGTTTCCCTATTTGCCAAACTCACCCAAACCCTGTGCTAGGAAGAGATTGAGTAGGAAAGTTGAGGCAGAAATGAAATTGAAAACTGGGGATATTGAAACAGTAATTGCTGGAACTAAATGTGTCCAAGCAGCAGCTCTTGTTGTGCAGGGAATAACTCCTGTCAGCAGCAAGGTCCCGACTGAAGTGGCAGCTGCAGTTGTTCCTGTGGTGTGGGCCAGTGGACTTCCAGGAGAGTGGAAGAGGGCAGAACCTGTAGGTATTACCCCTGATGTGGGATCTATATGGGTAAGGCAAACCAGGTATCCTTTAAAATCAGAATGCCAGCTTGGATTGGTTGCAGTAACAGCTAAATTGGCTCATCCTGGTTTGCTTGTAGGATGTGAATGCAAGAACCTGCCAAGAAAAGCAATGGCCAAGATGATTGATGAGTGCAGGACCTGAGAGAACCACCTTGAATGACAATCTCAAGGAGTTTCCAGTATTGGACATAAAAGATGGCCTTTGCTGCATCTCCTTGAGCAAGGAAAGCCAAGAAACCTTTGCTTTTGAAGGAGAAAATCTGGGAAGCGGGAAGGAAGAAGAGAAGCCCCCTGACTCCTCCCTTAGCCCCAGACAGCCCATGAACTGCCTTCCTGGGAATGGTAGGACAGGCTGGACTCTGGATTGCTCCCTCTGGATGTGTGGTAAGACTGTTAGGGCAACTTTTCCAACAGCCTGTAAGCATTTGCTGCCTTGGCTAGATGGTGCAAGGGCAGCCTTTAAGCAGCTAAAGCATTCCCTGAGGAGGGCTCTGGGTCTGCCAGATGTGTCAGAACTGTTGGAAGCATCTTTGGTGGGGAGGGCAAACAAAGGCCAAGGTGTGCAGTGACCCCCCTGACAAGGGACTTTGAGTTAATGGCATCCCTGCAAGTGAACTTTGTGGGCTGTTCCCCCTGTAGGGCAGGTGACAGTCCCAGCTACAGTGATGGGAAAAATGGTAAAAGAGAACCTGAAAAGCTGGAAATCCTCCTGGAGGCTCTTGGCCAACAGAGTTTCCTGAGTTGCCCCTGAAAGAAGGACAGTGACAGCTTTTGAGTGCTAGTAGATGCTTTTAATAGACAGCCTTGAGCGTGTCCTTGTTGCACCAGTAGGCCTTGTCAAAGTCCCCATCTTCCAGGAGATATACATATTAAAGTTTCAAATGCTCTCCATAATCCTTTGTTGTCTTGAGGCTCTCCCCTCAGGAACTGCAGGAACTCCTGGTGCCGCCTGGGCCGATGGATTGGACGCCCCAGCCCCTCCGTTCCTGCCCAGCCACTGGGGCCGTGTCCAGTGGTGGCACTGCCAGCCCTGCAGGTGAAGTGGGAAGGGCCTTTCCAGGTCTTGTGGATCCATTTATAGCAGTTGGCATTGCAGAAAGAGGACCTGGGGTCTCTTTTTCTTTAGTTAAAAAAGCTCCTTTTGGTTGGCGAGCAGAACAAAGTGGATCCTTCAGAGTTCCCATCCGTGTTTGTGTCTCAGCCTGTGTTAGGATTCAGGGCTGTAGCTGTTGTTGTCACTGAGGAGTCAAACTCTGCTTTAAATCATGAGACACTGGCCTAATGGCCGAGTGTGAAGAATAAAGAGGGAATGCTGTCTGAGTGTTGAGATGTAACAAGGGCTAATCCTTTTTGCAGTGGGATGGAGCCTGGAAACTGCACAGAGCTGAGCCAAGGGATTGAAAGGGACCAACCAAGGGAGGTGAAGAAAGAAGGTAGACGGGAACTGAGGCAGTAGACAAGCACCTCTAAGTTACACTGTAAACAGGTGAGTTGTCATGAAATTCCTAAGACAGGCACTGAGGACTTTGAGGGCTCCAGACAGAGCAGACCTGGGAAGGCCCTCGGTGAAGCCCCTTGGAAACCTTGTAAGGGTTTGTGTGTATGATAGTGAGTGTTGGAGAATGTCCTGAACATGGAACAGGAATGCAAGGAAGGAAAATATACCCTCCTGTAATGCTGACCCCTGCCATCAGCTGCAGTGGAGATAGCTGTGTGTGCCCTTTGGGAGCTGATTGCCAGGATACGTGGCGGGCTGGGATCATGGCTGGGTGTTGTAAGCAAGGAATGCCTGGCTTCTAAAAGTCACCAGCTGAGTCTTAGAGGCTTCTTTGTAGAGCTGAGTTCAGGCAGCAGAATTGGCCCTGCAGGAGGGAGTCTGTGCCTGCTCTCCCGTGGCTCCAAGGGATCTCTGGCCCTTCACGCCGGCACCGAGGTTTTCTCGGGAAGGGCCTCAGATCCCCGGACCAGTCTGGGACACAGGCAAGATCCCCCTGCCTTTAGAAATGAGGCCTTCTTGTGGCTTCCTCCCCGTACACGTTGGTGGGTTCCAAAGAAGGCCTCTTGAAACCCCTTTTGGGCTGTCCATTGAAGGCTTGGGACCAAATTGGCCCTGGAGGGACAGTGCTGTTGGTGCCCCCCGGGTTGGGGCACCCCGAGGACTCCAGCGCGCACCGAAAGGATTATTCGGGGAGATCCTCGGGGTGCCCGGCCCTGGGGAGCTCAAAGCAAGGTCCCTGCCATGGATTCAGGCATTGCTGAGAGTATCCCAGGGGTCCCTGTCCCTGCTAGACATGGAGCTCTCTAATGGGCTGTCATTGGGTGATAAAAGTGGTGCTCCAAGTGCCAAAGAAGTGTGGGATTGGGATTAAGAAATGAGCAGTGAGGGTCCAATTGGCTGTTTTCTCTGGAATGTGACTGTAAGAGCTGCAGGAGTGCCAGGTGTGTGTTCCAGTCCCCAGCATTTGGTTTGCACATGTCCTGGTCAGACACAGGTCCAACTTCCTTAGTCCTTAACCCAGTAGAGGGAGAATGAAGGACTGGCAGTGTTAAGGTGATTGGTGTGAGAGGGGTTAAACTGGGAAAACATTGGGGAATTCCTCAGTTTCCCTATTTGCCAAACTCACCCAACCCTGTGCTAGGAAGAGATTGAGTAGGAAAGTTGAGGCAGAAATGAAATTGAAAACTGGGGATATTGAAACAGTAATTGCTGGAACTAAATGTGTCCAAGCAGCAGCTCTTGTTGTGCAGGGAATAACTCCTGTCAGCAGCAAGGTCCTGACTGAAGTGGCAGCTGCAGTTGTTCCTGTGGTGTGGGCCAGTGGACTTCCAGGAGAGTGGAAGAGGGCAGAACCTGTAGGTATTACCCCTGATGTGGGATCTATATGGGTAAGGCAAACCAGGTATCCTTTAAAATCAAAATGCCAGCTTGGATTGGTTGCAGTAACAGCTAAATTGGCTCATCCTGGTTTGCTTGTAGGATGTGAATGCAAGCACCTGCCAAGAAAAGCAATGGCCAAGATGATTGATGAGTGCAGGACCTGAGAGAACCACCTTGAATGACAATCTCGAGGAGTTTCCAGTATTGGATATAAACGATGGCCTTTGCTGCATCTCCTTGAGCAAGGAAAGCCAAGAAACCTTTGCTTTTGAAGGAGAAAATCTGGGAAGCGGGAAGGAAGAAGAGAAGCCCCCTGACTCCTCCCTGAGCCCCAGACAGCCCATGAACTGCCTTCCTGGGAATGGTGGGACGGGCTGGACTCTGGATTGCTCCCTCTGGATGTGTGGTAAGACTGTTATACCAGCTTTTAAAAACAGCCTGTAAGCATTTGCTGCCTTGGCTAGATGGTGCAAGGGCAGCCTTTAAGCAGCTAAAGCATTCCCTGAGGAGAGCTCTGGGTCTGCCAGATGTCTCAGAACTGTTGGAAGCATCTTTGGTGGGGAGGGCAAACAAAGGCCAAGGTGTGCAGTGACCCCCCTGACAAGGGACTTTGAGTTAATGGCATCCCTGCAAGTGAACTTTGTGGGCTGTTCCCCCTGTAGGGCAGGTGACAGTCCCAGCTACAGTGATGGGAAAAATGGTAAAAGAGAACCTGAAAAGCTGGAAATCCTCCTGGAGGCTCTTGGCCAACAGAGTTTCCTGAGTTCCCCCTGACAGAAGGACAGTGACAGCTTTTGAGTGCTAGTAGATGCTTTTAATAGATAGCCTTGAGCGTGTCCTTGTTGCACCAGTAGGCCTTGTCAAAGTCCCCATCTTCCAGGAGATATACATATTGAAGTTTAAAATTATCTCCATAATCCTTTGTTGGCTTGAGGCTCTCCCCTCAGGAACTGCAGGAACTCCTGGTGCCGCCTGGGCCGATGGATTGGACGCCCCAGCCCCTCCGTTCCTGCCCAGCCACTGGGGCCGTGTCCAGTGGTGGCACTGCCAGCCCTGCAGGGGAAGTGGGAAGGGCCTTTGCAGGTCTGGTGGATCCATTTATAGCAGTTGGCATTGCAGAAAGAGGACCTGGGGGTCTCTTTTTCTTTAGTTAAAAAAGCTCCTTTTGGTTGGTGAGCAGAACAAAGTGGATCCTTCAGAGTTCCCATCCATGTTTGTGTCTCAGCCTGTGTTAGGATTCAGGGCTGTCAGTTGTTGTCACTGAGGAGTCAAACTCTGCTTTAAATCATGAGACACTGGCCTAATGGCCGAGTGTGAAGAATAAAGAGGGAATGCTGTCTGAGTGTTGAGATGTAACAAGGGCTAATCCTTTTTGCAGTGGGATGGAGCCTGGAAACTGCACAGAGCTGAGCCAAGGGATTGAAAGGGACCAACCAAGGGAGGTGAAGAAAGAAGGTAGACGGGAACTGAGGCAGTAGACAAGCACCTCTAAGTTACACTGTAAACAGGTGAGTTGTCATGAAATTCCTAAGACAGGCACTGAGGACTTTGAGGGCTCCAGACAGAGCAGACCTGGGAAGGCCCTCGGTGAAGCCCCTTGGAAACCTTGTAAGGGTTTGTGTGTATGATAGTGAGTGTTGGAGAATGTCCTGAACATGGAACAGGAATGCAAGGAAGGAAAATATACCCTCCTGTAATGCTGACCCCTGCCATCAGCTGCAGTGGAGATAGCTGTGTGTGCCCTTTGGGAGCTGATTGCCAGGATACGTGGCGGGCTGGGATCATGGCTGGGTGTTGTAAGCAAGGAATGCCTGGCTTCTAGACTTCTCCAACTGAGTCTTAGAGGCTTCTTTGTAGAGCTGAGTTCAGGCAGCAGAATTGGCCCTGCAGGAGGGAGTCTGTGCCTGCTCTCCCGTGGCTCCAAGGGATCTCTGGCCCTTCACGCCGGCACCGAGGTTTTCTCGGGAAGGGCCTCAGATCCCCGGACCAGTCTGGGACACAGGCAAGATCCCCCTGCCTTTAGAAATGAGGCCTTCTTGTGGCTTCCTCCCCGTACACGTTGGTGGGTTCCAAAGAAGGCCTCTTGAAACCCCTTTTGGGCTGTCCATTGAAGGCTTGGGACCAAATTGGCCCTGGAGGGACAGTGCTGTTGGTGCCCCCCGGGTTGGGGCACCCCGAGGACTCCAGCGCGCACCGAAAGGATTATTCGGGGAGATCCTCGGGGTGCCCGGCCCTGGGGAGCTCAAAGCAAGGTCCCTGCCATGGATTCAGGCATTGCTGAGAGTATCCCAGGGGTCCCTGTCCCTGCTAGACATGGAGCTCTCTAATGGGCTGTCATTGGGTGATAAAAGTGGTGCTCCAAGTGCCAAAGAAGTGTGGGATTGGGATTAAGAAATGAGCAGTGAGGGTCCAATTGGCTGTTTTCTCTGGAATGTGACTGTAAGAGCTGCAGGAGTGCCAGGTGTGTGTTCCAGTCCTCAGCATTTGGTTTGCACATGTCCTGGTCAGACACAGGTCCAACTTCCTTAGTCCTTAACCCAGTAGAGGGAGAATGAAGGACTGGCAGTGTTAAGGTGATTGGTGTGAGAGGGGTTAAACTGGGAAAACATTGGGGAATTCCTCAGTTTCCCTATTTGCCAAACTCACCCAACCCTGTGCTAGGAAGAGATTGAGTAGGAAAGTTGAGGCAGAAATGAAATTGAAAACTGGGGATATTGAAACAGTAATTGCTGGAACTAAATGTGTCCAAGCAGCAGCTCTTGTTGTGCAGGGAATAACTCCTGTCAGCAGCAAGGTCCTGACTGAAGTGGCAGCTGCAGTTGTTCTTGTGGTGTGGGCCAGTGGACTTCCAGGAGAGTGGAAGAGGGCAGAACCTGTAGGTATTACCCCTGATGTGGGATCTATATGGGTAAGGCAAACCAGGTATCCTTTAAAATCAAAATGCCAGCTTGGATTGGTTGCAGTAACAGCTAAATTGGCTCATCCTGGTTTGCTTGTAGGATGTGAATGCAAGAACCTGCCAAGAAAAGCAATGGCCAAGATGATTGATGAGTGCAGGACCTGAGAGAACCACCTTGAATGACAATCTCGAGGAGTTTCCAGTATTGGATATAAACGATGGCCTTTGCTGCATCTCCTTGAGCAAGGAAAGCCAAGAAACCTTTGCTTTTGAAGGAGAAAATCTGGGAAGCGGGAAGGAAGAAGAGAAGCCCCCTGACTCCTCCCTGAGCCCCAGACAGCCCATGAACTGCCTTCCTGGGAATGGTGGGACGGGCTGGACTCTGGATTGCTCCCTCTGGATGTGTGGTAAGACTGTTAGGGCAACTTTTCCAACAGCCTGTAAGCATTTGCTGCCTTGGCTAGATGGTGCAAGGGCAGCCTTTAAGCAGCTAAAGCATTCCCTGAGGAGGGCTCTGGGTCTGCCAGATGTCTCAGAACTGTTGGAAGCATCTTTGGTGGGGAGGGCAAACAAAGGCCAAGGTGTGCAGTGACCCCCCTGACAAGGGACTTTGAGTTAATGGCATCCCTGCAAGTGAACTTTGTGGGCTGTTCCCCCTGTAGGGCAGGTGACAGTCCCAGCTACAGTGATGGGAAAAATGGTAAAAGAGAGCCCCAAAAGCTGGAAATCCTCCTGGAGGCTCTTGGCCAACAGAGTTTCCTGAGTTGCCCCTGAAAGAAGGACAGTGACAGCTTTTGAGTGCTAGTAGATGCTTTTAATAGACAGCCTTGAGCGTGTCCTTGTTGCACCAGTAGGCCTTGTCAAAGTCCCCATCTTCCAGGAGATATACATATTAAAGTTTCAAATGCTCTCCATAATCCTTTGTTGGCTTGAGGCTCTCCCCTCAGGAACTGCAGGAACTCCTGGTGCCGCCTGGGCCGATGGATTGGACGCCCCAGCCCCTCCGTTCCTGCCCAGCCCCTGGGGCCGTGTCCAGTGGTGGCACTGCCAGCCCTGCAGGGGAAGTGGGAAGGGCCTTTGCAGGTCTTGTGGATCCATTTATAGCAGTTGGCATTGCAGAAAAAGGACCTGGGGTCTCTTTTTCTTTAGTTAAAAAAGCTCCTTTTGATTGGTGAGCAGAACAAAGTGGATCCTTCAGAGTTCCCATCCGTGTTTGTGTCTCAGCCTGTGTTAGGATTCAGGGCTGTAGCTGTTGTTGTCACTGAGGAGTCAAACTCTGCTTTAAATCATGAGACACTGGCCTAATGGCCGAGTGTGAAGAATAAAGAGGGAATGCTGTCTGAGTGTTGAGATGTAATAAGGGCTAATCCTTTTTGCAGTGGGATGGAGCCTGGAAACTGCACAGAGCTGAGCCAAGGGATTGAAAGGGACCAACCAAGGGAGGTGAAGAAAGAAGGAAGAAGGGAAGTGAGGCAGCAGCCAAGCAGCACCAAGTTCCTGTGTAAGCAGGTGAGTTGTGTTGAGGTTCCTCAGACAGGCCCTGAGGACTTTGAGGGCTCCAGACAGAGCAGACCAGCGACGGCCCTCGGTGAAGCCCCTTGGAAACCTTGTAAGGGTTTGTGTGTATGATAGTGAGTGTTGGAGAATGTCCTGAACGTGGAACAGGAATGCAAGGAAAGAAAATAAGCCCTCCTGTAATGCTGACCCCTGCCATCAGCTGCAGTGGAGATAGCTGTGTGTGCCCTTTGGGAGCTGATTGCCAGGATACGTGGCGGGCTGGGATCATGGCTGGGTGTTGTAAGCAAGGAATGCCTGGCTTCTAAACCTCTCCAGCTGAGTCTTAGAGGCTTCTTTGTAGAGCTGATTTCAGGCAGCAGAATTGGCCCCCAGGAGGGACTCTGTGCCTGCTCTCCCGTGGCTCCAAGGGATCTCTGGCCCTTCACGCCGGCACCGAGATTTTCTCGGGAAGGGCCTCAGATCCCCGGACCAGTCTGGGACACAGGCAAGATCCCCCTGCAGTTTAGGACCAAATTGTGCCCCCTGGAGGGACAGTGCTGTTGGTGCCCCCCGGGTTGGGGCACCCCGAGGACTCCAGCGCGCACCGAAAGGATTATTCGGGGAGATCCTCGGGGTGCCCGGCCCTGGGGAGCTCAAAGCAAGGTCCCTGCCATGGATTCAGGCATTGCTGAGAGTATCCCAGGGGTCCCTGTCCCTGCTAGACAGGGAGCTCTCTAATGGGCTGTAATTGGGTGATAAAAGTGGTGCTGCAAGTGCCAAAGAAGTGTGGGATTGGGATTAAGAAATGAGCAGTGAGGGTCCAATTGGCTGTTTTCTCTGGAATGTGACTGTGAGAGCTGCAGGAGTGCCAGGTGTGTGTTCCAGTCCCCAGCATTTGGTTTGCACATGTCCTGGTCAGACACAGGTCCAACTTCCTCAGTTCTTGACCCAAGAGAAGGAGAATTAAGGACTGGCAGTGTTAAGGTGATTGGTGTGACAGGGGTTAAACTGGGAAAAACAAACTGGGTAATTCCTCAGTTTCCCTATTTGCCAAACTCACCCAAACCTGTGCTAGAGAGAGATGGACTGGAGTCTCTGATCCCCTGGGCAGTTGTTCTGCATGATCTGGGAGCCTCTGGGATTAGTCTGGACTGGGCAGACAGGGAGCAGTTTGTCCTGTGGAGTTGGGCTGGGTTTGTTCAGGATGCCTTGGGAGGCAGGGCTGGAGAGGCCCCTCTGTTGGCTGTGGTGGTGGAAGGCTGTAGCAGCAGGGCTGGAGCCCTTCGCCCTCCTGCTCCCCCGTGAGCCCCGCCGGGCCCGTGCCCTTGGCAATGGAGGGCCCCCCATTGCTGAGCCAGCGGTTCCGGGGCCAGGAGGGATGGGATCAGGATGGGGCTCCACCCAGGGCCAGGGCTGCCAGTGTTCAACCATGGAGAGAACTGAAAGCAGAGTGAGATGGAGGCCAAGCTACAGCACAAGGATGGGTGAGAAAAGACTGTGGTCCTCAGGTGGAGCTTTGAATTCCCTGGAAAAATGGATCCTGTCAGACAGTTCAGGCCCTCGTGGGTGCTGGAGCAGAGGCCTCTGTGATTTATGGTCACCCTAAAAAGTTGCAAGGGCAGCAAGTTTTGACTGCAGGATGAGGTGGGAAATAAAGTGCAGTGGTCCAGAGAAAAGCTGAGGCTAGAATTGGTCCTGTGCCAGAGCAGCCTCGTGCAGTGCTTGTTGCTGTCCCTGAGTGTCCCATTGCAGTCGATATTTCCAAGGGTGCCTTGTGCTGGGGAACACTGGGGGCAGTTCCCTTTCCCTGGGCACGTTTCTCCCCCTCAGGGGTGGCTCCACAGTCCCACCCTGTGCTCTGGGAGCGTGGCAGAACACCTGGACCCACTGTCCTTGTCAGAGAGGGCACAAGGGATGGTTGGATGGGTGAGGGAATGGTTCAGGGAGTACAAGCACCATTAGAGTGAGTAGTGCAGCATGTGGAAAGAAAGGGGGGGAGTTAATCCAGACAGAATTCAAGCACCTACCCAACCTGTGATATTTTTAGGAACTCAGTGGTGTTGTGGTCCCCAGGAAGTGTTGCCCAGGACTAGGCAAGTGACTTCAGGCTTGGTCACCCCCAGAGCAAGGTGGAAGCCCAGCAGTTTATTGGTTGGTTTGGCTTTTGGTGACAACAAGGTTCTCCTTTGGGACCAATCCTTGGCCCGTGCCATAAAGTCCCAGGACAGAAGTGTGAGTTTGAGTGGGAAATGAGCAGCAGGGAGGGTTGGAAACAGCTCAGGGAGCAATTCAACAGGCTCCGGACCCGTGGCCAATACGAGCCAGAGAGGGGCAACTAAAGGTTCCTGCCAGTGCTAATGATGCCACTTGGAGCCTCTGGCAGAAGTAGGGTAATGTAAGGGGGGAACTTTTGAATTAGATGATCAATGGAGCATAGAGGTGTGAGAAAGAAATCCTATTAGGATGTGAAACCGGCTCGAGTATGGTACAATGGAACTTCATGGCACAAGCTAATTGGAAGGTCCATTGTGCTTTTCAGCAAGTCAGCCTGATATCCCCTGTTATCAGAGCTGAGTTCTTCCTTGGTTCTGCTACATGTTGCCAGGTAGAGGGTAGAGGTCATCCCTAGGGGTGAGAAAGATGATGGTGAGAGGAAGATGATGTGGGCAGGGGTGGCTGGCCCCTTGCCCTACAAGTAGGGCAGGCCCAGACTGTTGCCACCAGGCCATGATCAGGCGGGGTTTGGCTGCCATTCAGGCCTCCCCTTACACTGCGTCCTGGCCCTACGTGGTGTAATGTGGAGCTGATCAAATGGGCTGTCAGGACTGCTGAGCTGAGCGATCCTCATCCTGCCACCGAGCCTGTGTTGCTCCGCGGGGACGCCCGCTAAGGGATGGGCACCGACCAGCTGCTGCAGATCCTGACAGCCCTGCCTGGCTGGGGGGGTGGGCACAGGTTAGTGATAGGAGGCAACAGAGAAAGAAGACTTTAAATATCCTTTAGTGTTCCTTTAATACCCTTTATTTAGTATTCATCATATTTTCCCTTTAATTTCCCCTTTTACTAACCAAATATCGTGTTAATAGTTATCCATAATATTGTGTTAAGATGCTTTTTGGTATCCCTTTAATTCCCTTTTTACTAGTTAATATTGTACTGTATTGAATGCTGTTCTTAGTATTTGTTTTAATGCCACACGATAAGGCAGTTCATTTGTATCCTTTTTTAACTTTTGATTCTCTTTGCTAAGTTTATTATTATTATTATTCTCACTGCAATAAAGATATCTTGTGTGTTTGAATGTTTGTGACACTTGTCTTTATTCCGGGCATGTATCCTAATGAACTGTTACAGGTAGGAAGGAAGTGCCCTTAGGATTTGGGAATAGGAAGTTACTGGAAGCCAGCCCAGGATCGACCCTGTTGGAGAAGTGGCTCTGAGTATGTTCTTGGGCTGTAGTGGGAACAACAAATGATAAGAGGGCCTGAAATGCCCATAAGGCCTTGGGTACAAAGCTCCTCCAGGATGCCCAGGCCAGGCCCTGCTCAGGAAGGCAGCCCCATGGAATGGAGATGGTGGATCCAAGCCAGAGCCAGAGCAGGGGTCGGGGCAGGAGCGAGGCCTCGGGAGGGAGTTGCCCCCGGCCCTGTGGTTGAAGCAACAAGTGTAGATCCCCTGGACAGTGAGCACAAATCACTGGGGAAATGGGGAAAAGCCCCAGAGCAAGTGCTGGGAGCAGAGAGGGAGCATGCATGGCTCACTGCTGGGTCAGCCAAATCTGCCAGTGGGAAGCACTTTTGGAAAGCAGGAGCTTATAACCCATGCCAGAGTCACGATGGGGGGAGGCAAAAGTAGTCCATGTGCTGAGTGAGACACTGTACCTGTGGGAATGAAACAGGAAGAACTAGGGCAGTGTCAGGTTTGTAGGGATTTGGGGTCAGTTGGCAGTGGTTTGGCTACTTGGCTCCCAGCTGACACCATCACGGCATTAGTGATTAAATGCAGACAAGGAAAATGGGAATATGTTCCTGTGAATAAATGTTAGTGGAGGGAATGATATTGCCATGTTTTAGCTTGATATCTTACAGAAACTCTGGATCCTGGCCATCCTCAGAGCCCTTGTGGTCCCTCTGGGCGATGCTGTTGGCCCGGGCAGTTCCCTGGAAAAGGTGCCTGGGTCGGGTGACTTGGTTCAATTTGGATGGAGATGGAAAAGCAGCTCCAAACCAGGACCCCAGGACAAGGTGAGCTGGGAAGCAAATGGCCCTTGCCCAGGGGTCAGTGTCCCTTTGTGCCCGGGGGGACTCTCTGGCAGGGCCGGGGTCTGTCGGGCTCATTGTGGGGGCGGCTGTTGGTGCCCTCAGTGGGATGGGATGGATGTGATTCCAGGGGCTGGGAGCACTGTTGCCATGCAGTGCTGTAGTTTCCCTTACGGTGCCGGGTCCGGGGGGTCTCCCTGGCATCGTTGTCCCCCTGTGTGAGAGGTGCCAGTCACAGCAGCAGGGCCGTCCCCTGGGCTCTGCCTGCTGGGCTGTTCTGGGGAAGTGCTGCCCAAAGAGCAAAGGGATCAGCTGGGGCAGGGATGGCACAGTTGGGCATCATCCTCCCAAGGCAAATATTGGTCCAACTGTTGGGTACCTGCTGCCTGTGTCCTGCAGCCCAGCATCATCAGGATAACAAAATTCCTTTCCCTACTCTGATTCCAGTGCTCCCATCTTGCCCCAGGCAACGAGGCTGGGGGGACACGGGACTGGGAGGAACGGGAGCTGGTACTGGATTTGTAGACAGTGGAGACATGGAATTGTTTGGTGACCAATGGCAAAGAGCTGGGCCAGGTGTATCCCGAGTGCTGAATTTAGGAGCACAAGGGATGCCCACTGTATTTACCCCCCACCCTTCACTCCAGAATGGGATGGGGAGTTTGGGCAGCTCTCTAATGGTTCCCCAAGATGTAATTGTTGTGCACAGGGGAACAGCAGTAACTTATGAACTGGGCTGAGTGCACATGACATGGTGTGTATATTGTAATACAAAGAAATGAGGCACAGAAGGACTTAATGGGTACCAATGAACTGATCTGGAGGACCGTATTCACATCCTGGATTGCAAAAATTAACTGGATTTTGTCTCCTGAATTTCTACAGTGCACCAACTGATATCGTGCTGGAAAAATAACACACTGCAATGTAAGTAAACCAGGGATTTTTGTATGTAAGTAAGTGCAAATTATTGCCCTGCAAATTTGAAATAAGACTTGACTTGATCACCAAATGCAAACAGTAACTATAGGGGTCAGTTAGTGACCTTTGGGCATCAGGTTAGAACAACTCACTGCTCCCCACTGGTGGGACATATTTACAGGATTCTCACCACCTGCTACAAAGTTTTGGAACACTTTAATCCATCCACTAATCACAGTAATTATTGTACTGATTTTATGAACAACAGAGTTGCTGTCTCTGGGATCAATTATAAGAAGGTGCTTCTCCCGTGTCTCTGCCCTGCCCAGGGATCAAAGGACCAAAGGAAAGGATGAGAATTGAGCCCCGGGGCTGCTGCCCCTGAGGAGCAGGGTCAGGGCTGTGTGTGCTCAGGGGCCCTGGCTGATGGCTGCAGGTGCAGTGAGTGTGTGCTGGGCCAAGGCAGCCAAGGTGTGTGCAGCTGCTCCGTGCCCTCCACCCTTGGCCCCGCCGGGCGCCTGCCCAGCGCTCCAGGGGTGGCCAACGGGGAGCTCCCGGGAACCTGCCCGTGCCCACGGCCCCCCAGTGCCAGGCCTGGCCTAAAGCCGGCTTGGTTGGGCAGAGCCCGGCCAGCGGGATCCCCTTGGAGCCGCCCCGCAGCCTCCCGGGGGTGGAGGCACCCGCAGGAATTGTCCCAGTGCTGGAGCCTGCGGGATCGGCTGCCCCGGGGCTGCCAGTGGGCTGGGGGGGAGCGGGAGGGGGCCGTGGGGAGGGATTGCTGCTGAGCCACAGTTCTGCCTTGCTCATTTCCTTTTGTATCCCCTAAATCTGTATCCCATGTGTTGGATTGGGTTTGTTTAAGCTGTTCCTATTATTCCATGACTGGTGGGAAGTTGTTTCCTGGAGTGCCCTGTCTGCCAGCAAAACACCAGGCCCAAAAGATCCTGGCAAGTGCAGCACTGGAAGAGTCAGGAAGACTGAAAAATGCACCACTTCTCAGGAAGCACAACTTTGTAAAACATTGATGAAGCTAAAATTCCACAGCCTTGAGCTGTTGGGTCCCAAATGATATTGGAGGGAGAGGCAGAAACTGCCACTGCTGCTGGGGCTGAACTGTGCAGTGAGTGGGCAGGACTTGGCCCTGATGCCTGAGTGCATCTTTAGGATGGATGCCAACTGTCAGCCCCTGGCTCCATAACTTGAGTAGATGGTGTTCCTGCCAGCCCAGCTGCTGTGTTGGGGGTGCTGTGGGCATCTCTGGCCCTGGCGTGCTGTGAAGGTGTTTGTGTTGCAGCTCAATAAAGTCCCTTTCAGTGGTGATTGTGTCATTTTCGTGTCAGTTGCTCTCAGTTCCTCTCCCCTCTTCCCCTGCTCCCGTGGCTGCATCACTTGCTTGTGCCTAATGAACTCTTCCCCTGCAGCAGTTCCCTGCTGCTCTCAGAGAGGGTGGAGCTGAGGCCCCTGAGCCAAGGGAGAAAGGATCCATCCAAGGCAGGCCCGTGCTCCCCCCCTGCCTTCCTCCAGCCTCCCGTGTTTCCAGTTCCCATCCCTGCTGGACACACAGCCTGTTCCCAAACAACCCCTGTTCCTGTTCTCTCTCCGGGTCTCCCCTCACAACTCCCCTCCTCTAATCTCCAGCTGCCCAGGCCCCTGTTTCTGAGGGGCATTCCTGGGCTGCTTCCCCCCCATTCTTTATAAATGAAGTGCCAAGAGCCCCAAGTGCAGAGAGGTCTGCAGGGAATCAGTGCCCAGAGCTGCCCGTGCCTGCCTGTGTTCCTGCAGTTCTGCTTCCTGTTCTCCCTGGGCTGGAGAGACCTGCCTGCCCTGGGTTTGTTGGAGCAGAGCGATGGGATTACATTGGTGCAGAAGGGATGTTCACAGACACTCCTTTTCTGACAGGCAGTGCCATTTTCCTTTTGCCTTTCCCAAGTTTTCCCAAGTGCTGCCCAGCACAGGGATCCATGTGCTGGGACGGTGACTGGCAGCAGGAAGGGGAGCCTTGGCCTCACCTGCCCAGCTCAGGTGGGTGGCACAGAATGCGGTGGGCTGGGAGGGCATGAACACATTTCTGAGTTCTGGAGTGCCATGAGACCTTTTCCTATCAGGTTTCTTTCCCAGATTTCCTGGAGTCCATCATCCCAAATGTCTCTTCCTTTCCCAAAGTCCAGTGGCAGAGGATTGACTGACTCCCAAGGGAGGTTTGGAATGAAAAGGATTCTGTTCAAATGGGGCAAGGAATGCAGTAAGAAAGATGAGCCTCCTTTTAGTGCCTGAAGTAGAGAGGAATAAAAATGCTGGAAAAGGCCACGTTTCATTTTTTGTCCCCCTGGATTTTTCATGGCTAAAACTCTCTAGTGAGCAATTGAGCAGAAGGGTGAAGGGCAGGAGCCTTTGACTTGCCCAGTGCCCTTAATTGCCTTGTTCTCCTCTCTTCCAGGCCAGGCCAAAGCCCTGCTCCAGCCCAGCTCTGCCCAGTGCCCTGAGCTGGGAGCAGCCAAAGGCAAGAGGCTGCAGCCCCGCCGGCCGGGCTGGGGGCTCCTGGTGCTGCCCGTGGGGTGGGGTAAGTCACAGGGACACGTTTCTCTCCTCCTGCTGTTGGCATTTGCTCCCTGGGCACTGGATGTGTAAGGAAGGACAGAGTAGCAGGGAAGGGCAGTATTTCCAAACTGTGTGAATGTTGCCCCCAGGTCTGGGATGGAGCAGCCATGGGGGTGGTTGGGTTTGGCCTGGGCCGGTCGGGATCAGCCATAAAGGACCCACCAGACCCCTGAACCCTCACTGGACATGTCCAGCCCTCAAGTCATTAATTTTCAATAGAGGACAAAGTATTGGTACTTGCTTCTGATCTGTGGAGAATGTCCTTTGGAATGATGAATGCAAAGCATCTCTTTGGGTCTTTTGTTTGTTTGTTTGTAATTTCCTCTCTGGCTTCAATGAGTTTGATGTGCTCCTGTTAAGGAAGCAGCGTGTCAGAGGCAGTTTGCCAAGGAGGCCAGAAGTGTCTTTGAAGCAGAGAGTGCTGCCAGCTGCGTGTGCCTGTCCCCAGCCTGGCACTGCCCACAGGGACACACTGGGCACTGACCATGAGAGGGAACAAAACCACTGCCTGCCAGAGGGTTTGTCCTGGGCCAGTCAGGCCTTGGGCAGCAATTGGACTGGGCAACTCCATCAGCTGCTCTTCCCCCACAAAGCCCCATCCCCTGGGCATTAATGACATGCCCTGTGCCCAGCGCTCACTGTTCACCCAACTGAAACCAGAGCAAGACTTGCTTTGCTGTGAACAACTCAAAGTAACTTTAAAACAAAATAAATCACTTTTTCCTTCTTTTTTTTTTTCTTTTAGATGCTGGAATTGCCTCTCTGGCTGTGTGCTGAGCTCTGGCTGCAGGGGACTGTCAGGCCTTGGTGGCTGTGAGTTCCTGTTCTTCTCCCTGGGAAAGTGGAAAGAGTTATTCATTAGATTGTAGAAATGTTTTCTGAAACCTGTCCCCTTCTTTTTGCCTTTTGCTGACAGATCTTCTCTTTCTGCCTTTGCATGTACAGCTGTTCCCTGATGTCCATTCCCTGGCCTGAATTCCTTGCAGCTCCCAGCTGGGGAAACCTGGGAGAACAGGGCAGGGACAGAGGTGACATCTGTAGCTGCCAACTTGGGTAATTTCGAGGGGACCCAGCAACTGTTTGTGTAGGAAAAGGTGAGGTGCTGCAGAGGGGAGAGAGGTGGCATTTTGGAGGGGTCCCACTGAGGGGGGAGTGGAGAGCCTGGGGCTGGAGCGTGAGTTATTAAACAGGGAAGAAGGGAAGGATGCTTGGGAGGGAAACACTCAGGGAATGTGTAGGGATGGAATGGAAATTTGGGGCGTCAGGAAGAGAAAATGGGTGATGTAGAGGAAGGGAAATGTTGGGGGTAAGACTTGATGTCATCTGTAGAGGACAGAATGACCATTTAGAGGTCCAGTGAGGCAGTCAGTGGTGGGCAGGGAGGGAAAATTTCTGTTTGTAAAATCAGAGGTCACGTGGAGGAGAGAGAATGCACCTCCTGGGGTAAACTGGGGTAAACTTGCGGACCTCCAGGGAAAATGTGGGGGGTAAAACTTGTGGGAATCTGCAGGGCAGAGAGTGAATCTTCTGAGGTGAAAATGAGTTCCTGGGTGGTGGAGAGGTGGGGAAAGTGTTGAGAGCAAACTGGAGGGGGTCTGCTGGGTAGAGAATGAACATCTTGAGGTAGAAGTGAGTTGCTGAGATGTGGAGGGGTCGGGAAAATGCAGTGGGTCCAGTGTGAGGTCACCTGCAGCAGAGAGGATGTACCTCCTGATGGACACTGAGGCAGTCAGGGGTGGGCAGGAGGGGAAACCTTTGAAGGTAAAACTTGAGGGAACGTCCAGGGAAGAGAATGAATATTTTGAAGGATAAATGAGGTACTCAATGAGGTATTCATTGGATTGCAGAAATGTTTTCTGAAAGCTGTCCCCTTCTTTGTGCCTTTTGCTGACAGACCTTCTCTTTCTGCCTTTGAATTTACAGCCTCCTTGTAGCTCCCAGCCAGGAAAACCTGGGATAACTGAGGAGGGACAGAGATGAAGGTTTTATCTGCAAACTTGGGGTAATTTCTAGGGGATACACCACCTGTTTGTGTGGGAAAGTGTTTTTAACCACGTTGGCCCAAGTTATGTTTGCACCAGCTGGGGCCAGAGGTGCCAGGCAATCCAAAGCAAACCCTGCTCAGCCTCCAAATCCCAGGGGAAGTTCTCCAAGCTGCTCCTTGGGGACTAAAGATACATTGCAATGGAACCAAGAGCACTAGTAAGTTTCCTGGGAATCCCAGTATTGCTGTCCTAGAAATTTTAACAGTTTTTTTAAGCTTTTTATGACAGTAATGGCTTTCTTCCTTTGATTGAATCCCGCGGTAGGATTTGGGGTTTCTTTGGATTCTGAATCCCTCCCAGTGGCCCTGACACTGGTCAGGAGCTGGCAGGACAAACAGAGTCAGAGCTCCTGGCAGGCACAGGGGCTTTCCCCCAGAGTGGATCCAACTGCTGCCCCCCAGCCTGGCCAGGAGGGATTTGCTTTGGCTCCCGGCTCCTGCCAGAGACAGAATGTGTTCCCTTGATTGGAACGAGGATCCCGTAGCTTCATCTCCTGGAGGTTCCCTGGGCAGCTGATCCACTCTGCCCCGTGTCCTGCTCTCAGCTCCTGCCCAGCCAGAGCCAACTGTGCCAAGGGCACGAGCACTCCCAGCCTGGATAGGGAATGGGGGACTGGCTTGTGCACAATTCACCTAGAAAGTCAAACGAGGGGATTGTTGGAGTATCTGGCTCCTTAGGGAACCTGCTGGGAGTAGAGAAGCACAACCCAAACCTCCAGCTGTGGTGGAGTCGTGGAACCTAAACCAGCACAAACTCATCCCCCAAAATGAACCGTGGGAGAGCAGGACCAAATAAGGGTCAGTGTCCCTGGGGAAAGGCAAAAGGAATTGGGTGGACTTGGATTGTCCCCTTGGGAGATGGAGGTTGCTGGGATGCAGAGAATGCCCTCCCTCAGGCTGCCAAGATCTCTCAGTGCAGGGGCTTTGGCCGACAGGGCAGCACAAAGATTGTTCTCTGCGTGGGGCCCAGGTTTGGGTTCCGGTTTCAGCTTTGCAGGTTTGGATGAATTCTACCTACAGCCCGCAATTCCAGGCCGAATTCCTGCTGCAATAGCCTCCCAGTGCCTCCTGGAGCCTGGATCTTCCCCCGCAGAGCTGCTCCTCTAACGCCAGGTTTGCCAGGAAGCAGCCCCGGTTCCAGGTTTGCTCAGCGGGATCGGGACAAGAACAGGTTGATAGTCCACAGACTTTGCTGTTTATAACCCACCTCCCCCGGCCCCGCCGGTGTCCCTGGGGGGACTTGAGCGAGTTCCCTGGAATTGGGCCGGTTTTCCGCCCCGGGCCGGGCTCCAGGGGATGTGTTGGCCCAGGAGAAGGCGGGGGCCGGACGCGCTCCCGGCCCGGGGCGAGGCAGCCCCTGAGCACGGGCGAGGACGTCTGTCCGGCCGGGAAGCCGTTGTCCCTTCGGAGCCTCGGGAGCGGCCCCGGGGAGTTCTTTTCCCCGAGGAAAGGGATGCACAGCCCTGCTTTCAGGGCACCTCGGCTCTGACCCACCTGTTCCAGCTGTCCACGGGTTCTGCAGGTGCGGTTGGGTCCCCGGAAAACTGCGAATTGCATCCAACCTTCTCCAAGCACCCCCTTTTCTTTTCGGGTATCTCCGAGGGCTCTGGCTCGGGATTTAGTGCCGCTGAGGACACATGGCCCTGGCTTTAAGGCTGCTGCTGGCTGCTGGGCTCCGGCTGGAAGGGCAGGGATTTGGGGTGGGCGGGACACACGTGGGGGGCGCGGGGCAGCTCTGGGAGGTGGGCCCTGGGAATGGCTGCAGCGCTGCTCTGCAGCCCCGCCGTGCCGACACTGCCGAGTGCCGGCTGGATTCTTTGGGTCCTTTGGGGCTGGCGCTGGGGCGTGTCCAGGGTGAGGCATCTCAGGGGGCCCGTTCAGAGCAGCCCCCGGCTGAGGAGCCGCGGGCAGCCCTTTCCCCGTGCCCACCCCACGGGGGCTGTAGGGCACAGCTCATCCATTCCCCGGCAATAGGAAGCCCAAGCAGGGCTTGGTCACTGTCTGTCTGTCGCTCCGGCCTCCTCCCGGCCCGTGTTCCCTGCCTAGCTGGGACTGCCCAGGGAGCCCCGAGAACATTCCTGGCGGGAAGCGGGAGCCGCCGAGGGCTCCGTCCAACTCCGGGCCCGAAAAGCGGCCCCGACCTGAGCCCCCCCCCGGCATTTTGGGATCCAAACGCTCACCTGGAGGAGACGCTCCCCGCAGGCGGGACCAAGCGGCGACACTCGACCGACGCCTTTGCCTCGGAGCGAGGGATCCCTCCAGAGTCGTTTGGCTCCTTTATCCTGGAAATGAGCTCGGATGCCGCACGAGCACCTTTGCAGCCGTTGGGTGAAGCCCGGACGGGAACGGAAAACCTCCCTGAGCAGGGCAGTGATGAATTGGTGCCCGTCCCAGCCGGGCACAGCCCAGCCGACCGCGCTCCCTCCGGCCCGTGGCTGCGAAGGGCTCCTGCAGAGATTGAATAAAAGCGCATTTCCTGACTGTATTTCTCTGCGGTCTTGCCCCTCTGTTGACTCGCGCAGCACCGTCCGGTTGGAGCATTTCTTGGTTTCCTCCCTGTAGCCGTTTCCCTCCCAGGCAGGGCCTTCCCCGTCTGCAAATAAAGAGGAAACGTTTCAACGGGATTTTGAAAAACCAGAGGGTTTGCCCGGGAGGGTGCGAGTTGCCGAGAAAGCGGGGGAGAGGAAGGAGAGCCTCAGGTCTCACCTGGCAAGTGTCAGATGAGCTGCCCCTTATGGATGGCAGGGCAAAGAACTGCTGTCGGTAATTGCCGAAGTTCCGCAGGCAGAGCTGGGAGCAGCCTGCGCCCGAGCCGCGGCACGGTCAGTGCCGGCTCCTGGGGCCGCCTGTGGACAGACACAGGGACACGGGGACAGACGGGCAGCTCTGCTCGGGGTCCCGGAGCACGGGAGGAACGGGGAAAGAGCTGCCGCCGTTCTTCCCTCCCCGGCAGGCCCCCGGCTCCCCACGGCCGGAGCCCCGGCGGGCCCCAGAGCCCTCGTTCCCGGGGGGCCCTGCGGGCGGGAACCTCCTGGGGCCGCGTGGAAGGGGGAGGCGGGCGATGTTCGCCCCGGGAGCGGGTGCGGTGGCCTCGGGGGTGCCCGAGCGGGGAAGCTCCGATCCCGCGGGAGGTATGGGCGGCACCCCTCCTCGGGGGTCCCGGGGCCGGCCCGGCGTGTCCCCGCACCCCGGCCGGTCCCAGCCCCGGCTCCGCGTCTGCACGACGAAAGCGCCGCCGTTCTCCCCCGACCGGGCCCCGGCAGAGCCCCGGCCCGAGCGGCCCCGCCGCGCTCGGCCCCAGCGCCCGGCCCGGAGCGGCTCTTCTCGCCCGCGTTGCCGGGGCACAGGCGGCGAGGCCGGGCTGGGATGAGCCCGGCACCGATCCTGGTCCCCGTCCCGAATGCCGAGCCCCATCCCAGCCCCAAGCCAACCTTGCTCCTCCGGTCGCTGTCCCGGTCCTGGCCCCGATCCTTGTCCCGGTCCTCCTGCCGAGCTCCATCGCCACCC
Organism: Pseudopipra pipra; assembly: GCF_036250125.1. Taxonomy (NCBI): domain Eukaryota; kingdom Metazoa; phylum Chordata; class Aves; order Passeriformes; family Pipridae; genus Pseudopipra; species Pseudopipra pipra. Next base: position 102,062 of record NW_026990603.1, read on the forward strand.
TCGGTCCTTCGACGCGCCGATCGCTCCCGCAGCATCCCAGTACGAGCTTCCTCCACAAACTCGGGACGAGCGCGGCTCTGCCGGCTTTAAACGGCGCGGCCGGGGCGGGGCCGGGGCGGAGCGGGGCCCGCACAGGTGTGCGAGGCGGGGCCCGTCCAGGTGCGCGGGGCGGGGACGGGCAGGGGGCGGGTCGGGGCGGGGGTATTTAAGCGCCGGAACTCGCCCCCGCTGCCATTTGCTCGGGCAGTGCGCGGGGAGGCAGCAGCGCCGCGGGAGCCTCTCGCTGCCGCGGCCCTTTTTCTTTGCTTTTGTTCTTGCCTTTCTTTTGCTTTTCCCCCTTTTTTTCGTCCCCTCCCTTCCTCCCCACCCTCCACCCGCTCCCCGCACGCCGCCTCTCCCCGGTCGCTGCCCTCCTGCACAGCCCGGTCCCCCCACCTATCCCCGGCCCCCCCTGCCTGCCCCTGCTCCCCCCTCGCTGCTCCGCTGCACAGCCGACCTGCCCGCACCCCCGCTCCGTCCTTGCCCCCCCGCCCGTCCCGTCCGTCCCCCTGTCCCCCGGGCCGTGTCCCCGCAGCCGCGGGTTGGGGGCGCCGGTTTTAATAAAGCCGCGAGGGCCGGAGCCGGCGCCCCCCCTGGATCCCCCTTTCCACGGGGCCGGGCCCGCTCGGCGGGTCCCCCCTGCAGTTCACAAGCACCGCCCGACACCGCCGGGGCTCCGGCCCGTCCCGACATCACACGGGGGGCTCCGCGGGCGGGGGGACGAGGGGGAGGCGGGGGGGGCAGGGGATGAGGGTCCCCTCCGGAGGAGGGGGCTCGGGGAGGAGGGAGGAGGGCGGGGGCAGGGGGGCTCGGAGAGGGGGGAGGAGGGGGGGGCAGGGGGATCCCCTCCGGAGGAGTGGGGTCCTCGGGTGGGAGGGGTCAGAGGGGGGAATTCCTCCCACTGATCCCTCCCACCCCGGGACTCCGTCCCTCGGGGGGCGATCGGGGTCGGGGCCCCCTCCGGAGAAGGGGGTCCCGGGGTGGGAGGGGGGAGTTTTCCCCCTGTCGGGCCCCTCCCACCCCGGGACTCCCCGCCCTGAGGGGTGGCCTGGGGACCA